>NC_133654.1:99178486-99478486 GCF_009905375.1 Apium graveolens
ATCTGATAGTCATACCGATTGTCATACCAGGCAAAATAAAATAAAATAGATATATATAATGTTTAAACTGGTAAGACAATCAATAGTCATACCGATTGTCTTGCCAGTATAAAACTAACTGAAAACTGAAATACAATTATATTCGCAAATGACTTTCAGCAAGACAATTTCAATTGTCTTGCCGATTGTCATTCTGGAAATAAAGGTTTCACACAGAATTAATATGAAAATAAGTATATATATATAAGTACTGAAATGATTTTCAGCAAGACAATTAATTGTCTTGCCGATTGTCTTTGCAGTAGAAAAACAAAATATATGTACAGACAACTATTATGTACTGAAACTTTTTCAAAATAGTAAAACTGAAATAAAACTTAAAATTTTTACAAAAAAAGACAATATTCAGAAAATTATTTTTATTCCAAAAATAGATTTCTGTTGAATTTTAGCAAATAAAATTCATAGAAAAATATTTTTAGAGGAAATAAAATATTCTGAGATATTTTAAATTAACAAGTAGAGTAAAAACATAGATAAGATAATATATATTACATAGAAATAAGCAAGAAATATGATAAAATGATAAAATAAATTTGCAAATGAATTTTTCATTTATGAAAAATTCATTTGTAAATTCATTCAAGAACAGATTCCAGATATTAATTAAATTAATCACAAAAACTATTTAACATGCCCAATTTACCAACTAATCTGGTAAATGTGGATTCGTCAAGTGGTTTAGTGAAAATATCTGCTATTTGTTCTTCTGTTGGAACAAAAAATAGTTCAACAGTACCATTCATGACGTGCTCTCTAATAAAATGATACCTGATGTCAATGTGCTTTGTCCTCGAGTGCTGCACAGGGTTGTTGGTGATGGCTATTGCACTTGTGTTGTCACATAAAATAGGAATCTTGTTCAATACAGAGCCATAGTCTCGTAGTTGGTTCCTAATCCACAAGATCTGAGCACAGCAGCTTCCAGCAGCAATATATTCAGCCTCGGCCGTTGAGTTGGAAACTGTTTGCTGTTTCTTGCTGTACCATGAGACTAGCCTGCTTCCTAAGAATTGACAACTTCCTGAGGTGCTTTTCCTATCAACAACACTTCCTGCATAATCTGAATCTGTATATCCGACAAGGTTAAAACCAGATTCTTTAGGGTACCAAATACCTAGATTTGGTGTTCCCTTAAGATATCTTAAGATTCGTTTAACAGCAACGAGATGAATATCTCTAGGATCCGCTTGGAACCTTGCACATAGGCATGTAGCATACATAATATCTGGTCTACTTGCAGTAAGATAGAGTAACGAGCCAATCATACCTCTGTAGCTTGTGACATCTACCTTAATGGAGTTTTCACATGGTCCAAGCTTGACAGCTGTAGTTGATGGAGTCCTTGCTGATGCAGAATCCTCTAGATTGTATTTTTTGAGGAGTTCCTTGAGATACTTGGATTGACAAATAAATGTTCCATCTAACCTTTGATTTACTTGTAATCCAAGAAAGAACTTCAGCTCTCCCATCATGCTCATTTCAAACTTGCTGTGCATTAACTTAGCAAATCTCTTACAGAGATTATCATTAGTAGACCCAAATATTATATCATCCACATAGACTTGGACTAATATAGTATCATTCTTATGTTTTTTAGAAAAGAGAGTTTTGTCTATGACACCTCTAATAAAGCTATTTTCAATAAGAAATTCAGAGAGAGTGTCATACCATTTTCTTGGTGACTGTTTTAGCCCATAGATAGCCTTGAAAAGAAAGAAGACAAAATCCATATGATCTGGATCTTCAAAACCAGGAGGTTGCTCTACATATACCTCTTCATCCAGCTTTCCATTCAGAAAGGCGCTCTTGACATCCATTTGATAAACTTTAAAGTTTGAAAATGCTGCGAATGCCAGAAATATCCTGATGGCCTCAAGTCTAGCCACTGGAGCATAGGTTTCATCATAATCAATACCTTCAGCTTGAGAATACCCTTTAGCTACCAGTCTTGCCTTGTTTCTTGTAACCACACCATCTTCATCTAGTTTATTCCTGAATACCCACCTTGTACCAACAGCTTTCTTGTGTACAGGCCTAGGTACCAGTTTCCAGACTTGTTGACTTTCAAACTGATTGAGTTCATCTTGCATAGCAATCACCCAATCTGGATCAGTTAGTGCTTCTTCAATTTTCTTAGGTTCCATCTCAGAAAGAAATCCTGAGAACAGACACTCATTTTGAGTAGCACGTCTAGTTCTGACTCCAACATCTGGATCACCAATAATCAACTCAAAAGGGTGAGCTTTATTCCAGACAGTCTGTCTTGGAAGATTTGATCTTGATGATTCGCCTTGAAATTCATTGTGATGTTGTGTCCTACTAGATGATCCTTCAGCATCTCCCCCTGAGTTGTTGCCATGTTGACTTGAAGATTCTCCGTCAGTAGCAGTGGTATCTCCATTGTTTCCAGAGTTTCCATCACTATTACCTTGAGTATTATCAGGATTAACAGGTTCTTCAACAGCAACAACCTCAGGTTCTTGACCATGTTCTGACTCTGAATCTGACGTATCATCAAACTTCAGTTTCTCAGAAGGATCTTCAGTTTGGATACTAGGGAGTTTAGTGTCATCAAATGTAACATTGACACTTTCAGTTACTTTGTGTTGATCAATGATATACACTCTATATGATCTTCTTCCATATCCAACAAAAATACCCTCATATGCCTTTGCCTCGAACTTACCACGACGATCATCTCCATCCTTGAGCACGAAGCATCTGGCACCAAATACATGAAAGTATTTGATAGAAGGTTTCTGTTCATTCAAAATCTCATAAGGAGTTTTCATGAAGTCTTTGTTGATTAGAGTTCGATTCTGAGTATAACATGCAGTATTGACAGCTTCAGCCCAAAAGTACATTGGAAGACCTGATTCATTTAACATCGTTCTTGCAGCTTCAATCAATGTACGATTCTTCCTTTCTACCACTCCATTTTGCTGAGGGGTTCTAGGAGCTGAAAATTGTCTGGTAATCCCTTTGTCTGTACAGAATCCATTTAGAAGTGCATTCTTGAATTCTGTTCCATTATCTGACCTTATTGCTCTAACAGGGACGTTAGAATCTAACTCAATCATCTTGATATGATCAATCACAACTTGTGGTGTTTCATCCTTAGAGTGAAGAAATAAAACCCACGTATACTTGGAATAGTCATCAACTATCACAAGACAGTAACACTTCTTTGACATAGAAAGGATATTAACTGGACCAAATAAATCCATGTGCAATAATTGCAGAACACCAGTTATGGAAGATGTGTCAGTGCCTTTGTGACTTGCTTTCTTTGACTTTCCTTTCTGGCAAGCCTCACATAGTCCTTCTGGAGAGAATTCCAGCTGAGGCAGACCTCTTACCAATTCTCTTTTGACAAGAGAATTCATTGTCTTGAAATTGAGATGGGAAAGTCTCTTGTGCCATAGCCAACTCTCATTTGACGATGCTTTTGCATAGAAACAATTGACTTCAAGATTGCTTCCAGAGTTCATGTCAGCTACGAACAGATTTCCTTTCCGTATTCCCATTAAGGAGGGTTTTTCACTTTTCTTGTGCAGAATCTGACACTTCAGCTTGTCGAATAAAACATTGTAGCCCCCCGCGCCGGTTTTTTTTTTTGTTCTTTGTTGTCACAGAACTGACTAATGCTAAGCAGATTGTGTTCAAGTCCTTGCACAAGATACATTTTCAATGATAACATTTCCAGCTTGCAAACAGCCATATCCCTCCGTTAAACCTTTGCTGTTATCTCCAAAGGTAACCACTGGGCCAGCTTTCTCAACCACATTTGATAGCAGGGCTCTATCTCCGGTCATATGTCTTGACGATCCACTGTCAAGAATCCACACTACCGGTTGTACCTGTTTAATGCCCTGCAATACAAATGGATTAGAACTCTTCGGAACCCAAGCTTGGCTGGGTCCGGCATACTTGTAAAATTGGCCTTTATCAGGCAAAACAACATTCTTAATTTCACTTTCAACATTCTCAATGACTGAACATTTGACCTTTAAAACAGCCTTATCAGATTTATGTTTAGGCTTAGGCACAAATGTCTCCTTTCTAGCTTTAGGAGGACTAGCAGTCTTAGACCTATCATGCTTTCTATTATTCACATGCTGACGAGGAGTAGTCTTATCATTAGAAGCATGCTTACCATTAAAATAAGCAAACAACAGATTAAAAGCACAAGACATACAATCAGGAACACCACATGCTTTATGAGAAGGATTAACAATAGGCAACTTATGCATGGTAGACATGGCATTTGTGCTATCCAACTCATGTGTGTCTGAGTTAGTCTCAGTTGCTTTCACAACCTTGACTGGAACTTTTGACACACTTGACTTGGAGACAGCTTTCCCATTAGCATTATCTTCAGCACGGATTTCTTCTTGAATAATAAAAGAGGTCTCATCAAATGGTTCAGCAATTGATTCCTTATAGAGGGGTTCATCCACCCTTAAGCACATGTGGTACTTCCCTGCCTTTAGCACATACATGAGGAGGGGAGTTTATGCCTAATTTTCCAATAGCAGCATTGTAATCATAACCTATTCCGTGTGTTTGATTAACAGCTTGCTTATTGTAAAACTCTTTGGACTTCGAACAAGAATTAAAGTAAGCTTTAACCTTAGCCTCAAGACCGGTGATCTTGTCTTTGAGAATAGTTTCGAGTTGTCTATAACAGTCAACTCTATTCTCTAGAAAAGATACTTGATCTTTAAGTTTATCTTGATTAATGTGCACAAGTCTTAATTCATTGACCTCTTTCTCAGGTCTTTGATTTGTTGATTTAACAATTCATTATCACGACGAGCACAATCTAAGTTACCTCTTAGATGATAAACCATTTCAGCATCATAAAGTTTTACCTCTTTTCTTGACGATGAGGTGCTTGCATCACTAGCCATGAGAGCAAGATTCCCAACTTCTTCATCTTCACTGTCAGTATCATCCCAGCTTCTTCCCTTTGCCAGGTACGCCCTTTCAGATTTACTCTTCTGATTAGAATCGTAAGAGTTCTTCCTTGCTTGTTTTGGCTTACTGCATTCTGTGGCAAAGTGCCCCAACTCATTACAGTTGAAGCATCGATGGTGCTTCGATCAACCATCCCTGTTTTATACCCACCACTGCTAGTGTTAGAGGATGAAGATCCACCTTTCTGGAATCTGTTGTAGTTGGACTTGTACTTGAACTTGGGATTCCTTTTGAATCTGACATTTGAGAATCTCTTGACAATCAGGGCCATTGACTCATCCTCCAATTGCTCCAGTTCTTCCAAGGAATAATAATCATCTCCTGATTGATTTGTAGTAGGAGAATCAAATTCTGCTACTATCACATTATCTTCAACCTTGGAAGACTGTACCATTCTATCTGACTGTTGAGATTGTTGTTGATATAGTGGTTGTTGTTGCTGTTCATCAGCTACTAGAGCAGTAGACGTGCTGACCACTCTTCCTTTCCCGTAAACTTCCTTCTGCTGAATCTGCTCCAACTCATAAGTCTTTAACACACCATAGAGCCTTTCCAAAGAAATCTCACTCAGATCTCTTGCTTCTCTTATGGCAGTGATTCTATGTTCGAGATGAGTTGGCAGTGTCAAAAGGAACTTTTTGTTGACCTCCCTGATGGAATAGTATTTACCATTAATGTTCAGGTTGTTGATCAATGCATTGTACCTCTCAAACACTTCAGTGATTCCTTCTCCTGGATTGGATTTAAAGTATTCATACTCAGAGGTTAGGATTTCTAGTTTGTTCTCCCTAACTTCCTCTGTGCCTTCAATAATAATCTCAATAGTTTCCCAGATATGTTGGAATCTTTACAATTCATCACATGTCTATTCATTAGGGGATTAAGGGAATCTACTAAGATTAATTGAAGGCTAGCATCCAGGGAAGCTTCTTCTATTTCAGCAGGAGAGAAGTCCTCAGGATCCTTCACATAAGTTCTCGCTTTGGTGATCACCACATCATTTCTATTACCTCTGGTTCAATAACCATAGGTATTTTTGGACCCTTCTTTAACACTTGCAAATATTTGGGATTAGCAACCTGTAAAAACAGTAGCATCTTCTTCTTCCACATAACATAATTTTCTTATCGAAAAGTGGAATTTTAACGGTTCCAACTTTTTGTGTAGTCATTATGAATTTTTTGAGTGAATAAAAAATTCAAGAAGTGAAAGAAACACAAAAGTCTAGGATCTAGATTTGTACGTTAATCAGAAGGCTCTGATACCAATTGTTAGGTCCCAATTTGTTTGTAGAAGGGGGGTTGAATGCAAACAATACCGTTTAGTCGAATAAAATGCGGAATAAAATTGTGAAACAAAATTCAAGTTAAATAAAACTTTATTAAACTTGAAAGGTGTTACAACTACGGTATCGGTTACAAGGGATTAATCTCAAATCAATTATTACAAATTTAGAATAAATTCGACATGAACTTTTTCTATTTTTGTAATTAAAAGATCAAATGCTAAAAGCGATTTGAGATTAATTCTAGGGATTTTAATCCGCTAGATTGATACACAAGAACAAGATAAGTATTTCTAGTTGATTGGATATAACTTTACAATCTAGAAATTGATCTTGAAGTTGCAGAATAGATGTAATATTTTTCTGCTTCTTTTTCTCTTTTGTTCTTCTATATGTTCTGTTTTTGCTGAGTTTTTGGATGATCTTGTCTTCTGCTTCTTTTGTTTCTTTTTAAGTAAACAGCCGAATGCAATGAACTGCAATGACAATCCTTTGAACCAGCATGACTTTCGGTATGACAATTGATTGTCATACCGATTGTTTACATAAGTACAATTCAGATTGTCTTGCAAAGATTAATAACAGATTTTTTAATCTAATAAAAATTCTAACAAGACAATTAATGAATTAGCATGACTTTCGGTATGACTATTGATTGTCATACCGATTGTCATACTAATACAATCAGTTTGCCTTGTTTCAATTTAAATAGATTTTAAACCAATTAAAATTTTGTAATTCCTTAATATTAATTCTAAATTAATTAATCAATTTAATCAATTAATTAATAAAATTAATCCTTGCAGATATAATTTATTTTCTTAATTAAATTATATGACTTAATTAATTAATGGAGAATTAATACTAACCCTGAGCAGCAACCATTCTTCTGTCAATCTTCTGAAAGTCACTGAGACTTATGAATCAATTCCGTCACTTCAATGCTGACACTCGATGTACTGTCTGGTTCATGAGTGACTAACTTTCGTGACGTTTCTTCATGTCTTGACTTGTTGTTCTGATTGAATCCTTGTAATAAATGATACCTTGACGAGATCTCTGTCACTTGATTAAATCCACGATCTTGATTTATATCACTGAGGCATGATCAAATTCTTGAACTTCTTCCAGTGAATCTTCAAGTCTGCAGATGAACAATGTTTCTTTATTCTTGACAGATGTTACTTTGTGAGATCTCTCTGATGATTGATCCACTATTTACTTATTACATTCTTATTTGAGTTGAGTTAAATACTTGAATAAACGAGTAGGCTATGACATATGCCTTTCAAAAGGTACCTCTATCAACCCTTGCTTTTGATACAGAAGATAATACTGAGTTGAGATTATTTCTGAAAAATATTATATTAGCTATAGAGATCAGACTTTAGAGAATGAAAGATTAAAATCTGAAAATCTAAAGTACAAAACAGAAATAGCTATCTTGAAGAAGAGTCAGTCAAGATGAACACTATTCAGACAGAGAGAGATAATGTTGTGTATGTTAAGGATGAAGTGCTTAAACAGAATGATTATCTAAAATCTGAATTTGAAAAAGAAAGAGAAATCATCAGGACTTGGACTAACCTCAGGCAGAACAACTCAGAATATTCTTAGTGGAAACGGGAAAGAGGGGTTAGGTTTATGAAGATGGTAAAAGTGAGAAAGGGACTTTGTCAATTAAGCCAAAGATAAATCCTGTTAAATTTGTTGCAAAAACTGTTGTGTCTAATTCTGAAGAGATGAAAGACTCTAAAATAGAAGTCAAATAAAAGTCAACCTCTAACAATTAAAACAGGATAAACAGCTTTAATAAACATATACTTATGACTAAGAAACAGCTTAAGTATAAGCTGAAAGAGATTAAAAATGTGAAACAAGGTAAAGGAAGCTAGGAAAAATAGGAATGGAAAGGAAGGGTGTGAATAAAAGTAATAATTATATGCATGTTCCTAATGCTCCTAGAAAGAAATGCTATAATTGTGGAAACTCTAACCATCTTGCTTCTTTTTGGCAGGAAAAATAAAGATATAAACTCTTTACCTCCTAGATCTGGAGTTAAGAGTCAGTCTGTTAGGTTTAAACCACAAAATCCTTGTTTTCATTATGGTAGTTCATGGCATTCCATTTACTACTTGTAAGGAATATCATAGTCCGTACTATGATTATTATGAAATAAAACCTTCTTTAAAGAAAGTTAGCATTTTTTCCTTTAAATATAAAGTCTGATATAAAATCTGATAAAAAGTCTGTTAGCATAAACTCTGAAAATCAATCCGCTGCAAATGCTAACAAACTTAATAAGGCCAAAGGATCCAAGCAAGTTTGGGTCCTTAAAACTAATCAATAGTGGTCTTTGTGATTGCAGGGCAACAGGAAAAACATCCTGGTTCTGGATAGTGGATGTTCAGGACATATGACTGGAAATAAAGCCCTGCTATCAGACTTTGTGGAGAAAGCTGGCCCAGGAGTTTCTTATGGAGATGGCAATATGGAAAATACTCTGGGATATGGCAATATCAATCCTGGGAATGTCATAATTGAAACAGTAGCTCTTGTCTCAGGACTTAAACACAATCTGCTAAGTGTGAGTCAAATCTGTGACAGAGGTTATCATGTGATTTCTTTGAAGAACACTGTGAAGTTGTAAGTAATTCTACAGGTAAAGTGGTTCTGAAAGGTTACAGACATGGTAATATATATGAAGCCAGACTTTCAACAAATTCTGATGGTTCTGTAATCTGTCTGTTAAGCAGAACATCAATTGAAGAAAGCTGGAATTGGCACAAGAGACTCTCTCATTTAAATTTCACCAACATAAATGAGCTAGTAAAGAAAGATCTTGTGAGAGGACTGCCAAAATCAATATTTGCTCCTGATGGTCTTTGTGACTCATGTCAAAAGGCAAAACAAAGAAAATCTTCATTCAAGAGCAAAACTGAATCCTCAATTCTTGAGCCTTATCACTTACTGCATGTCGATCTATTTGGTCCAGTCAATGTCATGTCTATTGCAAAGAAGAAATATGCTATGGTTATAGTGGATGAGTTCACAAGATACACTTGGGTGTATTACTTGCACAAGAAGAATGAAACTGCATCTACTCTAACTGATCATGTCAGACAGCTGGATAAGTTAGTCAAAGATTCTGTTAAAATAATAAGAAGTGATAATGGCATTGAGTTCAAGAATTCAATCATGGAAGAGTTCTGCAAAGAGCATGGAATAAAGCAGGAATTTTCTGCACCTGGAACTCCACAGCAAAATGGAGTTGTAGAAAGAAAGAACCGGACTCTTATTGAAGCTGCACGAACTATGCTTGATGAAGCAAAGCTACCAACCTATTTTTGGGCTGAAGCTGTGCAGACTGCTTGTTTTACACATAATGCTACACTCATAAACAAGCATGGAAAAACACCATATGAGATGGTGAAGAAAAACAAGCCAAATCTGAAATACTTTCATGTATTTGGATGCAAGTGTTTTGTTCTTAAGACTCATCCTGAATAGCTGTCAAAATTTGATCTAAAAGCTGATGAAGGAATTTTTGTTGGATATCCACTTTCCATAAAAGCCTTCAGAGTCTACAATTTAAGAACAAGGGTTGTCATGGACTCTATCAATGTATCTTTTGATGATAAAAAGATTACGGGACTTGAAGATTTCAATGATCATGATCAGCTGAGATTTAAAAATGAAGATGTAAATTCTGATTCTGTAAATTCTGATGACCTAAATCCTGATCCTGTAAGTTCTGACGGGTTAAATTCTGATGTCATTGAAACTGTGGTAACTGCTCCAAAGGAATATGTACCTATTCAGGGGGAGCAAGCTGATGATCATACCACATCTCAAGACTTTCAAGAAGCATCAGAACCAGTCACTGGCTCTTCAAGTTCTGATTCATCAAGTTCTGATGCGCCAAATTATGATAATTCTGGAAACTCTGATTCTTCAATTCCTGAAGGATCCAACTCACATTCTGGAATCTCAGAGAGCATTACTTCAGGGGGAGCATCAGAAAATGCTGATGGAGACAGCATGGATCATGAGGGAGGATCTAGTTCTAGAGATCAACTTCCATCTACAAGGAAATGGACTAAATCACACACACCTGACTTAATAATTGGAGATCCTGAAGCAGGTGTCAGAACTAGAACAACAACAACAAATGAATGTCTCTATCATTCCTTTCTATCTCAGACTGAACCAAAGAAAGTGGAAGAAGCTCTTCTAAATGCTGATCGGGTGCAAGCAATGCAGGAAGAGTTAAATGAATTTGAAAGAAATAAAGTCTGGACCCTAGTGCCAAGACCAAAGAACAGGTCCATTGTTGGCACAAAATGGATGTTCAGAAACAAAACTGACAGTGATGGCATAATAACATGGAATAAAGCAAGACTGGTTGCAAAAGGATATTCTCAGCAAGAGGGTATTGATTATGATGAAACATCTGCTCCAGTTGCTAGATTGGAAGCCATAAGAATCTTTTTGGCTTATGCTGCTCACAAGAAGTTTAAAGTCTTTCAAATGGATGTAAAGAGTGCATTTCTCAATGGAGAATTAGAGGAAGAGGTATATGTTGAACAACCTCCAGGATTTGTAGATCCAAAATTTCCTAATCATGTCTACAGACTTGATAAAGCACTCTATGGCCTGAAGCAAGCTCCAAGAGCATGGTATGAAACTCTGGCACAATTTCTTCTAGAAAGTGGATTTGCCAGATGCACAATTGATAAAACTCTGTTCTATATCACCATGGCAAGGACTTACTTTTAGTCCAAATTTATGTTGATGATATCATTTTTGGTTCTATAAATGCCAAACTCTGTGAAAAGTTTTCAAAGCTAATGCAGTCAAGATATCAAATGAGTATGATGGGAGAACTTAGCTATTTTCTGGGACTTCAAGTCAAGCAAATTGAATAAGGTACTTTCATAAATCAATCCAAGTACACCAGAAATTTACTCAAGAAATTTGGAATGCAAGACAGTTCAACTGCATCCACTCCCATGGCCATAACCACCAAGTTAGATAAAGACACTGGAGCATCAGTAGATATTACTAACTACAGAGGTATGATTGGCTCACTTCTATATTTGACTTCAAGTAGACCTGATATCATGTATGCTACCTGTCTCTGTGCAAGATTTCAGGCTGATCCAAGAGAACCTCATCTAATAGCTATGAAAAGAATTTTCAAGTATCTCAGGGGTACAGCTGACCTAGGATTGTGGTATCCTAGGGAATCAGATTTTATGCTAATAGGTTACTCAGATGCAGATTTTGCAGGATGCAAAATTGATAGGAAAAGCACTAGTGGAAGCTGCCAATTTCTTGGAGGCAGATTAGTTTCTTGGTTTAGCAAGAAACAAAAGTCAAACTCCACATCAACTGCAGAAGCAGAATATATTGTTGCAGGAAGCTGTTGTGCATAGATTCTTTGGATGAAGAATCAGTTACTAGACTATGGGTTAGAATTTTCTAAAATACATATTTACTGTGATAATCAAAGTGCTATTGCTATGACAGGAAATCCAGTTCAACACTCAATGATAAAGCACATCAGCATTAGGTACCATTTCTGTAACATCTGGGAAATATCGTATAATTATTTATATCAATATATGATTATTATGTGAATATTATATGAATTTTTGGTGAATTATCTGGTGTTTGATAATAATATTTGAATGTTTGTATGTAATAAAATGTGAGTATGTTAATTTTAATATGTTCAGAATAAAATATAGATAATTAAGGTATTTTCTGGTAATTTTTGGAGTGTTAGATGATTTTATAATAATTTATGAAATTATTAATTATTTTTTGAATAATTACAAAATTATTTTATAAAGCCGGGAATCAGCCGACTTCAATCATTTTTACGTTTTATAACCCGAAACTCTTCCGAAACCTCCTTCCTAACCTAATCTGGTAATTCCGGACATTTTCCGTGTTTTGCCTTTTTCGATCCGGATTACGGTTTGACCCGTGCGCGGCCCAGCGCAATATTTTCGATATGATAGTCATTTCGGTGAACCAACGAAACCCGTATTTTCAAAAGACGGGATATTATTACATTATTTCCGTATAAAGTATTTTATAAAAAGCCCAGTTGGGATAATTATCCAAAACTGATATCAAATCGGATCGTTATTGCAATTACTTAGCGGCTAAGTAACCTATTTGCGGATACGAGTTGCACTTTAAAAATAAATTTAAAATTCTGTAAAAGTTATCTTAAATAATTTTTTTAATCATTTAAGATATTTATACGATATTTAATAATTTTCGGGTTTTAATTAACCGTGAGTTGTTCGTTAAACAGATAAATATCGGTGCTAGATTCAGGTTCAAGTAGATAAACACGGAATAGTTTATTCATTTTTTTATTTAATTTTCTTTCTCCCCCAATTCACCCCCCACCGTATCCCTCGTCTCTTTTTCTCACCCCTCCCCTGTGTCTCTCTCAATTCAATCTCTCTCTCCAATCTCTCTTCTCTCTTTCTCTCACCCTCTACTCTCTCGTCTTTCTCTCTTTCCCCGCCCCCTTCTTCTCTATTTTCTGGTACGTTTCCCCCTCTGTTGTGCAGGGTTGTGGTCGCCGCCCTTCGCCGCTCCGGCAAGGTGGTGGCGCGTGTGTCGTTGTTGGCTTGTCGGGACCTCGTGCGTGTGGGTATCGTGTCTGTGTGTGTGTGAGTTTTCCAGCCACCATTTTCGGTTCTCGGTTCATTTGTTTTGATCCCTGGTTGTTTGATACATATACATATACGTATGTATATATGTGTTGATTGAATATTCTGGCCACCTTTCGCCGGTTTTCGGCGAGATGGCGGTGACGGTGTATGTCCGTGCGGCGCGTGTGTGCATATACAGTTGTGTGGTTGCATTTTGTTGCCTTGTTCTGCTGCGTTTGTATTGATTGTATAATTCGATTTATTCGAATTATTATTATTATAAAAAAATAAAATAATATATATATATATATCTATATATATAAACCCAAATAAAATTTCGATTATTATTAGAGTATATTTATTTTAATAATCGAGATTTAATTGGTGGAACTCGTATGGAAACCCGAAATTATCGGGTACCGACAAGTTTTACCCGCCGTTGGCGATGAGCCTCGGCGAGCCGACGGTGGACGGTGATGATTCTTATCTGAGTCCTACATTTATTAATTAAATAAATTGGTTCGTGTTATTAATTACAAAGCGAAAACGAATAATAACTAATAAATTAAATTCGTACTGGTGTTTGGAAATTGTGAATTGTAGTTATGGATTGGATGTGATTATTGATTGTGGTTGACGTCGAGATGATTCGACGGGCAGGCCGATAAATAGAGGAAACGATGTCCGATTTTCGGAAAATTAATTCCGAAAATACGGAAACGTAACCTGTAATTGTCGGAGACGTCGAACAAGGATATAATTGAACTTTATGAAACTGACTTGTGTGATGTGACAAGATATTTTGTGAATAATCGATTACCCTATTTTTCAAAATGACAAACATACGTATTTTCCGAAATTAAATACCGAACCGATTTTCGAAGATGTGAACCGTAATTGCTATGTGTATTTCGATAATACATATAAATATGAATTCGGTTATGAAATCGTACGGGTAAAATAGAATAGTGATTTGATGTAAGCTTAAGCGATTATCTGAATTAGGGTATTTCAACCCTGTAGGTTTTAGACGGAAGACCCGAGACGTGACATCGGACTAGGAACGATCTAGTGATTAGACGTCGAGATCAACGAAGTTCCAGCCAAAGGGTCTGAATGTTGGGATCGTATCGAGAATAGGATAATAGGTGCATGATAAAGCCGAACGATCTAAGTCGAACCAAAGTCAACCAGTAATAACGGTTAAAGCTTATTGAGGCAAGTATTCTGGATTTTTCTTTTAAAATACTGCAAGTATTCTTAATTTTCTTTTAAATACTGCAAGTATTCCTAACCTTTCTCCTTAAATACTGTAAATATTTATTCGCTCCTATTCTAAGTTCAGAATAGTTAAACTGTTTTATATTTCGCTGCAATTACTCTTATTATGCCAGTTCTTTCCATTATTGTTTCTATAATTCGATTACTCTCTTTAGCAAATTCCCATTCGTTCGGGTTATTTGCGAACCCTAATTTGGGATGTTTTGAAATCAAAATGATTTGATATCAAAATACTCTACGGGCTGGACGGTTATTATGAGGACCAGTGATGAGCTGGATCCTATGGGCCGGAGATGGACCGGACCCCTTTAGGCCATAGTTGCCTGGGTGCCCCATATGTTGGTTGGGTCTATGCAGTTGGGTATAGATCCGCACTATCTCCTGACTGATCAGCAGGTTATAGTGCATATGTTGGTTCTAGTGTCCAGTCTAATTTATTGTTGATCGCCATTAATGGCATTCCCTCTTGAAATAAAATATGATTATAGGTTAAAGTTATTCTTTCTTAGCACTCAGTTTTGGGAAATTACAATTTTTCTAAATATATTCGAGGTTCAGATTGTTGCTGCAGCATTAGTTGCTCAGTGATAGTTAGGATCTCGAATGAATTGAGATCTTCTTAATTATTCAACCCGTCCTTATCAGGCTGGTTTAGCAGGCTAAGTCTATGGAAACTTAGTCGATAATGATGGATACTGAATAGTTAGGAATTTCTTGAACGTCGTTTTATGAATAGTTATTGCATCCATTGCTCAATTATGAAATGATACCAGAAGCTATTTGAAAACACGCGATCTCTAAAAGCTCTGACAAAAATGTCATTATGTCCTATGTGATTTATAGCAATGCAAATCAAATTGATTTTAAGTTGATAAAGTATATCCTTTAAATGATTTCGTGTTTCGCTCTTCAAAATATTTCCGAGATTTTGTCTGAAAGTTTTCTTTGAAATTAATGTTTAAGACTCAAATTATATACTTGCTGGGCATTTTTGGCTCACTCTTGCTTTGTTAATTCTTATTTCTGCCAGAATCAGATAAGGATACAAATGAATAGCTTAGATAGACAGCAGAAGATCGAGAAATCTCCGTTGCGAGAGGTTGAAGAAGTTAGAAGAATATGATTCGAGCATTAGTTCAGAGGTATTTACAATTGTATATTAGTTGTTGTAAGTTGTAGAAGATTAGATTCTTGTTTCATACCATAACCTGTAAACGATCCGGATTAAAGGGGTTATTTATTTATTTCTTTATTCTATGTAAGGATTGTTTAGTGACACCAAATCTTGACCCCAGATTTGGGGTTGTTACAGTTGGTATCAGAGCTACAGGTTATTGGTCACTGAAATAAGAATAGATGAGAGTAAGATAGGAATGATAGGCCGTACAAGATAGGAAAGATCCTAGGCATATTCAGGATAAATTGAGTTGAGTACGAATTAGGGTTAGCAGATCCAATAAGGAGATGGTAAGATAGGATTGCTGAGAAAGTGTAAGGCGAATATCACAACATTATAGGTATATTGTGTTCTCAGATGCTATAGTAATGAGAAATCGACAGATCGACGGAGACTGGGTGGGTTACCCTACTTTCATGTGGTTTTAAGGAAAATGCGATTGAGTCTTGTGAGAACTTCGTGAGTTTCAGTACGATTTAACTTAGAATTAGGTAGTAAGACGAGCTCCACGCCGAAGGTAACCAGTTGATGGAAGCTGATGAAGAACCAACATTGTGCGTTTCGAAGGCACCACCGTTGCGAGAAGATTCTTATCACTTTTCGGAAGCTGCGCACGGAACAATATTTACCTTACTAGGTATAGGTACAACTAGCAAGAAGATGCGCCCTTATCTACAGACAGAACATCGAATCGCATGAGTGGTTGTGAGCATAACGTCAAGGACGACGACAGGAATGTCAAAGATAGTACTAAACGTCAGTGTTGCGATAGAATTGCGAATACAATGATTTACGATGGCGAATGAAGTTTCGGCGACTAATCAGTGCGAGCTGAATCCGAGGAAATATAGAAGAGGTACCAAAGTGAAGAGACCCTTATATGGACATTATTTTAATTAGACATGTCATTGGTAAACCATAAAAAAAAATATAGCAAGTAATGTATATAGTAATGACGACCAAATATTTGATTTCCAAAACTTTAAAATGAGATTTCAGAAAAGATTTTCTTAATCAACTTTTAGAAGATTTTTGCATGATATGAGTTTTACAAATTGGTTGTCAAATTACTGCTTATGTTCTTGTTATTATAAACAGAAAATGACCTAAAAAGAAGAATGGAATTAGACTCAGTGTTGTTAATTCAAAGGACCAAGTAGACCCACCAGCAGGGAGAAGGCTTAAGGTTTGCTGTGAAAAATGAAAGTAAATGTTGTTTAATAAAATCAATAATTAAATCAACATATTAAAATATTATTTACCCCAATTCATGAAATTATTAAAATTTAACGAGATTCGTGATTCGAATGGACGGAGGATGATTGAAGGAAATGGCAGAATCTTCTAGATGATTAGAGAAGAATCGTATTTTATCGACGAAATTGAGGCATTACGTGATCGATGGGTATTTTACGCGACATAGATGAAATCTGAAGCCGTGATTATAAATTTCGGGAGGACGCGATTAAGATCAAATTATTGAAGCATTTGATGTAAAGGCATTTCCAGATAGCACTTCGAAGCAATGATGTGACTTGAATCGTGAACCTGTACTCGCACGATCCTGAAGACAGATATAGGTGAAGCTTGGAAGGTGATCAACACTAATATTCTTTCTTCTAATACGATAGTATATGTTTATCTTGATTCGTGAATACGACTGAGTTTCTTCTGTTGATAAATTATATGAGGCGAAAATGAAAGAAAATTTATTGTATTCCTTCTGAATTGTTTCTCTTTTCGAATCCTTGATTTCTGATTGAGACAACAGTGCTGTGATATGACGTTTTGTCGAAATGATGAAAAGTCGGGTGGGACGCCACCTAATCATGTGTTGCATGCCATATAGTATGAAAGACTGGCCATCTTAAGTACGAATATGGTTGTCTCATTCTTCACTCATTTTTCTTCTTTCAATTTTCTGATTTACCAGTTCTCCCGATTATCTGTGGCATTGTTATTTCTTATTCAATTTTCAATCAAAATCATATTCACAAACTCTCCTCTTGCGTAGAGTCTGTTCTCTGACGATTTCAAAAGAAATGAAATAGAGTGATACGTGGAACCATACAACGAACATAGATACGACTGCAAATCGATGAATGGTGGACATCTGCGAACGAGGAAAAATGTATGCACCGATAAATGTGGACATGACAAAGATATCAAGTAAGACAGTTGTTCGTGTTACAAGGATCTCATGAGTACGGTAGATTACGTTAATGCGATACACTTCGAATTGGAAAATTTTGATAAGGAACGAATCGTTAGTGAACCGTAATAATTAGATCAATTATAAAATAAGGAAGTAAAGTTGTGTGCGTCAAACGGAGCAAACGAGTATCGGGACGACGATCAAAAAAAAAAAAAAAATCAAGGAAATTCTGAACAATGACTCAGACATGCAATTACGACGTGAAACATCTCTTCATCGCTGAAAGATACCTATCGTGAAGATTCAAGATGGAATGACGCAGCTTAATTCTTAAAAGTAACTGTACACAATGGGTAATGATAAGAAATAAGTTAAGATACTCGCGAAATAAAATTTTGAAAAACGAGACAAATTTTAAAGTTTACTAATAAAATTTTATAAGATTTTGAAAGAACTGGAAAGGGAGTGGTTATGTTAATCCTTGTTGATTTAAGACCTTAAGTCTTATTTTAAAAGATATATGATATGCCAGACAGGTGCTGATCAAGATGATAAAATGTGAATTGTGGAAAAATTGATGATTTTGGTTAATAAAAGTGGGTGGATATGAATGTGGATGATCTGGTTGATTGATGATGTCGGCTTGAATCCGACTGGTAGTCAATGGTATTGGGGAAGTGCTGCCCAAATTTTCAGAAATTATCCTATAGTTAAGAACAAAGAAATATATTATCGTTCTCGTCAGTACTTCATATAATTGCAATCTCGGTGCTTGAGAAAGTTGTTATGACCAAAACCGACTTTATGTAATTGGTCTTTGATTCCAATTAGCTAGTCAGCACTTGGTTTAAGTGATCATTTAAAGGAGTTGATTGATCCACTTTGCCAACTAATGGTTAGTTAAATGGAAATCGATTCCAATTAGATTGAGTCAAACTCTAACATGATTTCCAGATCCGAAATTAGAGTGATAAGAAATTTGGAGAAAGTAATGGCGTTAACGTAAATTAAAAGGCCTAGTTCAATTAACGTGATGTTATTGTAATCAGGGGTAAGGTGTGATCCAGAAGAATATGCTCTTTTTGATGAATAAAAAGGAATAGGAAGTTATTGGTTCATGCTAGTAAGAAGAATATTTCAAGACCGGAAGGTATGAGATAAAACCAAGAAATTATATCATATGCAATAGCGTTCCAGGAAAAACTTGGGTGTGTACCCATATCGAATGAAGAATTAATAAAATATTTGAATGTACACTTCTTTTGAACGGCGGTTGAATAGTAGTTGTTGTAGAATAATGGAAAGCTCGCAAATTCAAGCATCCAATGAAAGACGGAGATTGATGAAGTCCGTAGGTGAACTCAGGAAAAGAGATGATAGTCAATGAAGAGAAGTCAAACACGCGATTTGTGATACACCAAGCAAGGATAAGAAATTAGCTACCGAGGAAATTCGATAATTCTATTAGTAAGAATTTAAATAGTACATATAAAAGCCTTCATTCCAGTGTGAACTTCAGAAATGACCTATCCAATAATAAACAGAGTAATATTACTAAGAAAAAGAAATTTGTTATGTATAAAAAAAGATAATGAATAATGAAAATAAAGAACTAATCAAGACAAGAAGTGAAATCAAAAGGATGATAAAGAAATTTTATAAAATAATCCAGAAAATATATAAGTTGGGAACGTCGGTTGTGCCAGAACTATTAAGAGAATAAGATGGAACGTCGATAGTTGAAAATAGGAGTTCGTTCCAAGAATGCATGTAAGCAGGGGAATGAATAAAGGGATAGGAAAAGTTAGAAATTGAGAGCAGGTTTGATCCAACTTCTGGAATATACTGATACTTATTTTGTTGTTAAATATCAAAGGTGGTATTAATATAGATGATTGGTGTTGACTTCAGTATGGAACGTTGTTAGCATCAAAGTTCATATTTATATCTAATTTAATATGACAATAAAATTAGTATTAGTACCAAGAGTTCGGTTTTGAATAAAGTTATGGTTCATTCTATTCCAAATTAATATTCTATTTAAAGAGTAAAAGATTTCACTTGATGAATCTATTTGTTTAAAAAAAAAAAAAAATTGAAAAATACTACAAAATGGTGAGTTAAATGCGATGGTCGAGATTGCCTTTTTAATTGTTAGTTTTAATATATTCAAAACATTTCTAAGCATTAAACGCCATGAGTTTAGTATATCGGGCGGATACAGAGTGAAAGTACAAGAAACCAACTAAAGGTTCTCGAATACGATTAAAAACAATTATAGGCCAGATTAACCAAACAGAAGGAGACGCGAGAAGTAAAGTTGAACAGTCAGGAAAATAGAAGGTGCATAATCGCAAATTGTTAAAATTAGAAAGAAAATCAGATTGGTATAACTCAAGTTAATCCATCAAGACAATGAGATAGATAGAACGGTTACGAATGAGCTGACCCTTTTGTTATAGGCATAACGAGTTCATAAGATATTTAAATATATATGGCTGAGAAAGGTAATTTCGTTCCCTACGTATAAAAATGAAGGGTGATTCAGGTTATGTAAGTAACTGACAGATTTAATATCAGTGAAAGACCGCTAAATTGTGATTAAAATAATGAGACCGAGGAATTATAGGAAAGGTACTTGGGGAATATCATAGTTAACGTCAGAAAGCCAATGCGCCCCGGTTCCCGTGTATCATTTACAAATGAAGAAGAAGATTACAGGAACGGTTACCTCCAGTGTGATAGGAAGTGATTACAAATTAGATTATTTGAACGAAGAAGCATATGAGGACGAGATTCAACACCGAGTAACAATGGGAAATGCATGTAGGCACGAGTTACTAGAATTAGAAAGAAAAAGAGAATTAAGATGTGTTATGTTGCTCCTCCTAAGTAGTAAATAGACATGATAAGTAGAAGTGAGTTGGCTTCACCGTTACCCATACAGCGTATTCATAAGGCGTTTATCTCTAGATATTCGGAAGGAGTAGGTTAGCTCCAATATATATAGGAGATAGAGAGTTGAATTGAGTTATGCAAGTAATAAATAAAATATGATGTTAGCAAGAGGCTATAAAGGAAAGATTGGTGTTATACGTTAAAGTTATAAAAAAAAAAAAAAAATTATGAGGTTGAGAGATTAACCTGAGAAAATGAAAGTTATATATTTGAAAAATAATGGTATTATTCCTTAGCGTTATTCTGAGGACAGAATCCTTTTAAGGGGGGAAGGATGTAACATCTGGGAAATATCGTATAATTATTTATATCAATATATGATTATTATGTGAATATTATATGAATTTTTGGTGAATTATCTGGTGTTTGATAATAATATTTGAATGTTTGTATGTAATAAAATGTGAGTATGTTAATTTTAATATGTTCAGAATAAAATATAGATAATTAAGGTATTTTTCTGGTAATTTTTGGAGTGTTAGATGATTTTATAATAATTTATGAAATTATTAATTATTTTCTGAATAATTACAAAATTATTTTATAAAGCCGGGAATCAGCCGACTTCAATCATTTTTACATTTTATAACCCGAAACTCTTCCGAAACCTCCTTCCTAACCTAATCTGGTAATTCCGGACATTTTCCGTGTTTTGACTTTTTCGATCCGGATTACGGTTTGACCCGTGCGCGGCCCAGCGCAATATTTTCGATATGATAGTCATTTCGGTGAACCAACGAAACCCGTATTTTCAAAAGACGGGATATTATTACATTATTTCCGTATAAAGTATTTTATAAAAAGCCCAGTTGGGATAATTATCCAAAACTGATATCAAATCGGATCGTTATTGCAATTACTTAGCGGCTAAGTAACCTATTTGCGGATACGAGTTGCACTTTAAAAATAAATTTAAAATTCTGTAAAAGTTATCTTAAATAATTTTTTTAATCATTTAAGATATTTATACGATATTTAATAATTTTCGGGTTTTAATTAACCGTGAGTTGTTCGTTAAACAGATAAATATCGGTGCTAGATTCAGGTTCAAGTAGATAAACACGGAATAGTTTATTCATTTTTTTATTTAATTTTCTTTCTCCCCCAATTCACCCCCCCACCGTATCCCTCGTCTCTTTTTCTCACCCCTCCCCTGTGTCTCTCTCAATTCAATCTCTCTCTCCAATCTCTCTTCTCTCTTTCTCTCGCCCTCTACTCTCTCGTCTTTCTCTCTTTCCCCGCCCCCTTCTTCTCTATTTTCTGGTACGTTTCCCCCTCTGTTGTGCAGGGTTGTGGTCGCCGCCCTTCGCCGCTCCGGCAAGGTGGTGGCGCGTGTGTCGTTGTTGGCTTGTCGGGACCTCGTGCGTGTGGGTATCGTGTCTGTGTGTGTGTGAGTTTTCCAGCCACCATTTTCGGTTCTCGGTTCATCTGTTTTGATCCCTGGTTGTTTGATACATATACATATACGTATGTATATATGTGTTGATTGAATATTCTGGCCACCTTTCGCCGGTTTTCGGCGAGATGGCGGTGACGGTGTATGTGCGTGCGGCGCGTGTGTGCATATACAGTTGTGTGGTTGCATTTTGTTGCCTTGTCCTGCTGCGTTTGTATTGATTGTATAATTCGATTTATTCGAATTATTATTATTATAAAAAAATAAAATAACATATATATATATATCTATATATATAAACCCAAATAAAATTTCGATTATTATTAGAGTATATTTATTTTAATAATCGAGATTTAATTGGTGGAACTCGTATGGAAACCCGAAATTATCGGGTACCGACAAGTTTTACCGCCGTTGGCGATGAGCCTCGGCGAGCCGACGGTGGACGGTGATGATTCTTATCTGAGTCCTACATTTATTAATTAAATAAATTGGTTCGTGTTATTAATTACAAAGCGAAAACGAATAATAACTAATAAATTAAATTCGTACTGGTGTTTGGAAATTGTGAATTGTAGTTATGGATTGGATGTGATTATTGATTGTGGTTGACGTCGAGATGATTCGACGGGCAGGCCGATAAATAGAGGAAACGATGTCCGATTTTCGGAAAATTAATTCCGAAAATACGGAAACGTAACCTGTAATTGTCGGAGACGTCGAACAAGGATATAATTGAACTTTATGAAACTGACTTGTGTGATGTGACAAGATATTTTGTGAATAATCGATTACCCTATTTTTCAAAATGACAAACATACGTATTTTCCGAAATTAAATACCGAACCGATTTTCGAAGATGTGAACCGTAATTGCTATGTGTATTTCGATAATACATATAAATATGAATTCGGTTATGAAATCGTACGGGTAAAATAGAATAGTGATTTGATGTAAGCTTAAGCGATTATCTGAATTAGGGTATTTCAACCCTGTAGGTTTTAGACGGAAGACCCGAGACGTGACATCGGACTAGGAACGATCTAGTGATTAGACGTCGAGATCAACGAAGTTCCAACCAAAGGGTCTGAATGTTGGGATCGTATCGAGAATAGGATAGTAGGTGCATGATAAAGCCGAACGATCTAAGTCGAACCAAAGTCAACCAGTAATAACGGTTAAAGCTTATTGAGGCAAGTATTCTGGATTTTTCTTTTAAAATACTGCAAGTATTCTTAATTTTCTTTTAAATACTGCAAGTATTCCTAACCTTTCTCCTTAAATACTGTAAATATGTATTCGCTCCTATTCTAAGTTCAGAATAGTTAAACTGTTTTATATTTCGCTGTAATTACTCTTATTATGCCAGTTCTTTCCATTATTATTTCTATAATTCGATTACTCTCTTGAGCAAATTCCCATTCGTTCGGGTTATTTGCGAACCCTAATTTGGGATGTTTTGAAATCAAAATGATTTGATATCAAAATACTCTACGGGCTGGACGGTTATTATGAGGACCAGTGATGAGCTGGATCCTATGGGCCGGAGATGGACCGGACCCCTTTAGGCCATAGTTGCCTGGGTGCCCCATATGTTGGTTGGGTCTATGCAGTTGGGTATAGATCCGCACTATCTCCTGACTGATCAGCAGGTTATAGTGCATATGTTGGTTCTAGTGTCCAGTCTAATTTATTGTTGATCGCCATTAATGGCATTCCCTCTTGAAATAAAATGTGATTATAGGTTAAAGTTATTCTTTCTTAGCACTCAGTTTTGGGAAATTACAATTTTTCTAAATATATTCGAGGTTCAGATTGTTGCTGCAGCATTAGTTGCTCAGTGATAGTTAGGATCTCGAATGAATTGAGATCTTCTTAATTATTCAACCCGTCCTTATCAGGCTGGTTTAGCAGGCTAAGTCTATGGAAACTTAGTCGATAATGATGGATACTGAATAGTTAGGAATTTCTTGAACGTCGTTTTATGAATAGTTATTGCATCCATTGCTCAATTATGAAATGATACCAGAAGCTATTTTGAAAACACGCGATCTCTAAAAGCTCTGACAAAAATGTCATTATGTCCTATGTGATTTATAGCAATGCAAATCAAATTGATTTTAAGTTGATAAAGTATATCCTTTAAATGATTTCGTGTTTCGCTCTTCAAAATATTTCCGAGATTTTGTCTGAAAGTTTTCTTTGAAATTAATGTTTAAGACTCAAATTATATACTTGCTGGGCATTTTTGGCTCACTCTTGCTTTGTTAATTCTTATTTCTGCCAGAATCAGATAAGGATACAAATGAATAGCTTAGATAGACAGCAGAAGATCGAGAAATCTCCGCTGCGAGAGGTTGAAGAAGTTAGAAGAATATGATTCGAGCATTAGTTCAGAGGTATTTACAATTGTATATTAGTTGTTGTAAGTTGTAGAAGATTAGATTCTTGTTTCATACCATAACCTGTAAACGATCCGGATTAAAGGGGTTATTTATTTATTTCTTTATTCTATGTAAGGATTGTTTAGTGACACCAAATCTTGACCCCAGATTTGGGGTTGTTACAATTTCATAAGGGAACATGTGATGGAAGGTACAGTGGAATTGTATTTTGTTCCAACAGATCAACAACTAGCAGATATCTTCACAAAACCACTATGTGAAGCTACTTTTACAAGACTGGTAAATGAAATTGGAATGGTTTCAGGTTCTTTCTCAAAATCTGTTTAGTTTTTGTTCTCATGCATCAGACTTTATGATCAGTGTTTACAGATTTTCTTATCTCAATGTAATCTGTGCTAAATTTGTAACATATTAAACACTGCTTATTATCTGATGTGATTCTATAAACTCTGAAAGTGTTTTGAATGTTCTGTGACTATTCAATCCAATGAAGATTATTTTGTTATATGCTAACTTAGTAGTCTTTAACAAACTATGTATCCCATGTTTGAATTAGTTATTTATGTGGAAATCACAAACACAAGCAAGTTCTGGTTTTGATCTCAGTCAAATTTACTTCCTGTATCTTATTACTAAGTCACAAACTAGATTATTGCTTCTTATCTGTCAAATTCTGATGTCAGTAAATCTTAAGGATGAACTACATGCTTGATAAGCCTCACTTATCTGAAATAAAAAAAAGAAAAATTGAAATCAGCTACTCCTTTGAGATCTAGAGTAAATATGTGAAAGGAAAGACCCAAGTGCATTGCTGGTATTAAGTAATATGCATTAGAAAAGCAAATTTTTCTTGGTGACTTTTCACATTCTCTGATTACTGGAGAAATATTCTGATAACAGCATAAATTCTGATGGCAGTTGTAACTCATTTACACTGAGAAGCCCTTGTCAAAAGAATTTCAAAAGATGCATAAAATAAACACAAACAGTTGAGGTGGATTCTTGCATAACTTTATTCTATAGTAGACTTCACAATTAAAGACTGATTTTAAGCATTTTTCTTAGTTATGCCTTATTTATAAGATATACTGAAGTTTATCAGACTTTAATCTTTATCTGATCATTTGCAAATACACACACCCTCACTCCACATGAATGATGAAAATTACTGTGGTGATTAAGTTGTTTCTGATAAACAGTTAAGTATTATTTGCATAAATTCTGAGGTCTGAGGACAAGTTCTGATTATGTTCTGATGATTAAACTCTGAAGAAACCAGTCAGTATTTGTGTGAAGAAATACAGAAACAGTCATTCACTTTTTGAGTACAGAAGCCATGTTCTGATGACCGTTAAATTCTGATAATAGTCATGTTCTGATGTAAATTCCGATGCTTACGTGGCATTATTTATTTACTTGACTTATTTTTTAGTATTTACTGTAACGGTTATATTTCACAGAAAATAATTAAGTGAGATAAAAACAGTGATAATCATTTGGTTAATGGGCTGCGTATTTGTTTTGGTAACCGTATGTGAGCAATAATTACTGCACATTTACCGTGCCCACTAATAATGTTTTGACTGTTTACATGCTGCCAGGTGTAAAATGTCTGTTCTGCTTCACAAATATAGCAGTTGTCACGTGGAGAGTATAAATATTAGAGTTAAAAGATTTTACAATCTTTTATCTACTTTTACTCTTTTCTAATCTCTCTTATTCTCTTTCACTCTCTATTATTCTCTTAAGCTATTTTCTCACAGGCATTTTATGAAACACTCTATACATACACAACTTTTCACTTAATTTTCACAGAAATGGCACCTAAGGATCTTATCTATGATAGAGCTAAGTTTGTCCCCAACAACTATATGGATATTCTCAACAAGGACGAGGCTCCTTCAGAACTTCACTTCATTCAAGATTTTCTCGCTCAAAATGAAATGGGGTATGCTCTGACCCAACCACAGGCTCTCTCAGGCAAGCAAATTCTAGAGTTTTGGAGGTCTGGACTCTATTATAATGGTGGTGAAAGTAGGTCCCCAAGCATCATTTTTACAACAGGGGAAGATGAGCACTTGGTAACCTTGTCAACTGTTCGACAAACATTGCATCTGCCAGAAAACTGTACTTACAATTCACAAGTTGGGGAGCCAGTTCTTCAAAACATTATGGCAAATCTTGGCTATGAGAAGTCTTTGTCCAAGCTGGGACAACTGAAGAGGCCCTACATCAGGAGGGAGTGGAGCTTCTTTTTCGATTGTATTACAAAAGCCTTTGCCAACAAATGCTCCAACTTTGATGCTATTCCAATCATGAGTCAGCAAATCGAGTATGCTCTTCTTAATCAAAATCATTTTGATTATGCTAGTGTTGTGCTAGGGTTTATAGGTGATAGGATAAAAGAAGATAGCAACATAGTATATTTTGCTAGATTCTATTAGCTTATTTATAGTTTCTGTTGTCCTGATGCACCTCAAACCTTTAGTGAGTTAATTGTACCCTTTAAACTTCACAAAAGGGCTTTCACGAACTTATTATCTGCTGATAATAAGAAGGATATACTAAGACTCCTCCAAATTCCACAATCTGTCAAACAATTCTTAGTAAATTCTGATCCTCACACATACACAACCATATATCCTGATGTTGCACCTATACAGCTTACTACTTCTCAATCTCCACCAACCCAGCCTTCCAATACTCAACCATCACAATCCTCTCAACCCCAACCATCAGCACCTACTATCAGAACCTCATCTCTCAAGTCCAAATCTAAACCACACTCTGGTACATCAAAACAAGTGCCAGTTGTGAAATCTGCTACACCATCTAGGCCCAAAACCAAACGAACTATCTCTGTGCCTAAATCTCTACCAAGGAGAAAAAGAAAGTTGATTCTTAGAGATGAATCTGATGAGGATGAACAAGTCCAGGTTCCTGCATCAGAACCTGTGACATTAGAAGCTGAAGAGTCAACTCTTCAGAAGGAGAAAACAGCTGAAGCTTCTGGCATTCAGAAAATAAAAAGGTCTTCACATCATGTCACCCCTCCATCTAGAAAATCAAAATTGAGGAAGATGATAGCAGGTAGGCATAATGCACAAACTCAATCTGAAGATGTTGAAGACGCTTTGGAAGGAGATCAGGAATCTTTGATCTCATCAGAACCTACAGTCATTGAAGCTTTGACAGCTGCTGTAGAAGAATTTGTTCCACCTCCACCTCAACCTAAAGACACTGTTCAAGACACAATGATCACACCTCCTATCTCTCCATTCAAAGAAACTGCCCCAATTGAAGATTCAGAGTTAAGTCCTAAAATTGACATTTATAGGTTGAATATTCCAAATATTTTATATCTGGAAGCACCACCAGAAACAGAGTCAACTCCACCTGTTTTTCCAATACTAAATGCTGAAATTCCTACTACACCAATTCTGGATTTGGAACCTGAAGATCAGAATTTGGAAACAGATGAAGTTGCTCCAGAATCTCCTTCAGTTACACACACTCTGGTGTTATCAGAAGATGATGAGATTTTATCAAATTCTGGAGACAGTGCTCCAGCAAGTGCTCCAGTCAATGCTCCAATTCTTGGCAAGGAGGCACTGCTTAAATTTGATGAAGAAGATGCTCCTGTTCCTTGGGAGGACACTCACAGAGGAGTTGAATGGACAAAGAAGTGGAATGAACCTGACTTCATTCCCAGCCCCACTGTTCTGACAAGTCATGTTGCAAAAGCTGATGAGTTGCTGATAAATTCTGACTTCAAAACACAACTTAAAGTCACTGCTCTTAGTACTAAAACTCTTCAAGGTCTACACTCCCAGACTCAAGTGAAGATTGACAGTCTGAAGGAGACAGCTGATAAACTTGTCCTGATGCATGACTTGGACATGAAGAGGTTCATTAGACCCATACAAGAGATAGTTGATGCTATTGCTTTAGCACAAGATAGGCAGCAAGCTCAAATTAATGAAGTGCTGCAGAATCAAACCTCTCAACAAATACAACTCAATGAAATCCAATATTCAGTGGAACTTCTTCTTTCTCTACTCCTGACAGATGATGCCAAAAAGGGGGAGAAGGCAGTTAAGTCCAAATGCTCAATTAGCAAGGCACTGAAGAAAAAGGATGATTGTGAAGATGATCAGGGAAACCCTAGGAAGGGAAAAGGTCAAAGTCAAGGAAAGAAAGTTAGCAGAATTCCTATTCAGAAAGTACCTGATAGTAACATTTCTGATAAATCTACTATTCAGAGGAGTGATAAGGAAGGAAAGAAGACTTCAGCTACAGATCAAACATTGCTACTTACAAGTTCTGAAATTGAAGATCAAGTTATGATAATCAAATTCCGATGACAAAGTCTGATGTTCTCATTTAAGGTGGAAGTCAAGACTCGAAGAAATTCATGCAAACCTTAAAGTTCAAGGGAAAGAAGGCAACCTTCTTTTACAAGGATCCTAAGATTCAAGCCTTAGATGAGGAACTTGCAAGGAGACTGTTCCTTAAGGATAATCCAGGAGTGGATTTAGAGGAACTTAGAGAAGAATAAGCAAGATTTAATGCTGAAAAGTCAAAACTACAGTCTAAAGCTTCTAATGCAAAGAAGCCTCCCAAACCTAAGGAGAAAGGTATAGTAATAAGAGAAAGATCTGCCACAAAGATTCCTAGATCAAGGACTAGATCTCAAACTACTACTGATCCCAAAGATAAGGGAAAAGGAAAAGTTGGGGAGACAGTCAAGAAACAGAAGATGAAGATTCCTCAAATTCTGATGGATCCCGTGTGCAAGATGGTTTAAGTCTTTGATGATACTGCTGCTGAAGATGAAACAGTTGAAACTCTGAAGAGAAAGAGGATAACAGAAGAATCTAAGACAACCTCTGACATAGCTCAAGTTGTTCAGAGTGAAGATATTTCAGAACAGCAAGCTATAGATGAAACTGCAAATCCTGACCAATTCATCAAGACATCAACCTCTGACACTGCACAAGTTGACATAGATAGCTTAACACTTGATCAGAAAAAGAAGATGCTATGGAAAAAGTCTATTCCAGTTCAGCCTAAGACAAATCAGATGTTGAATCAACTTGCAACATTTGGGTTAAAAGCCAAGCAAGTTAGAGACAGATCTGGATTAGGTTCTGACAGAGAGAAATTCCAGACCGGGATAGAAGTTGATATTAGAGATCCATTCACATTGACTGACAAGCCGTTTGAAGAGATCACACAGAAGCACCTTGACGAAGTGTTTTCTGCTCAAATAGTGATGGATACTCATGATGATTATGAAGAAAAAGAGAAGTTGATCTTATTTCTCAATGATGGCAGAACTTACAGACTAGCAGATTCTGATGTGCTAAAGAAGTCTGTCAAAGAGCTTTTAACATATTCACTACCTTCTGGAAGTAAAATCTGATGTTACAAGAAGATGGTCAGATTACATTTTGAAGGCTATAAGAGATCTTCTCAAAATTTCTGGTGCAAAAGCTTCTGAATACATTCCAAAAATCACTGAAGATGATTGAAGGGAAGTTTCAATGAAGAAGAAGTCTGCCAAGATTGAAGTAATTCTGAAGGGAAAGTGTCTATGCTATAATGAAGACTCTTCACATCCCAGAGTTATCAGACTTGGAGATGGGCTTAAAAGAACATCAATTCCTGCACTCAGAGCAGCCATTTATCAGATTGGTGATAATAAAGATGAAGAACTGATGCAAGTCAAAGCACAGTTAGTTGAAGTTCTGAGAAATGCTGAGGACAAGCTGGTAACAGACTTTACAAGGAATCACTATAGATTCAGATTGATCCAGTGATATTGGTAAAGGTACATGTACTGTAAGTTGTAGTTAGTTGTCTAAATTAACTCTCATTGCATTTGTACTTAAATGTTTTTGACATCATCAAATCTATTAACTTGTATATTTTTCATAATTTACAAGTTGGGGGAGATTGTTAGATATATTTGTGATGTCATGTCTAATCTGATTTGTTTAGTTTCAGAACTTATTATCATAATATCAGAACTTAACTGGAAATCAGTACTTACTGAAGACAGGATGTTATCAGAATTTAAGCCATCAGGACTTATATCAGGACTTAAGTGCGGATACACTTCAGGGATGAAAAGCGGCTGATTTACAGGAGAGGATCTGGATTAAACAAAAGAAGATATGCTTGGAGAGTTGGACAGCTATAGGACTGCAGTAGATAATCTCAAATTGATGTATTCTAAGAAACAGAATCCTTATCATATCAATTAGTAATTATCTTGTAACTGTGTATTATATAAACATAAATTAGGGTTTACACTATAAGTATTATCATTCACGAGAACATTATTCATTATAACCTAGCAGCTCTTAGTGATAATCATATACATTACCGGGAGAGAACAACTGTTCTACTTTGTAACAGAGTTTATTATATTGAATAAACTTGATTATTGTTACATATATGTGTTCTAAGTTGATTTGATTATATAAACACTATATTCAACCCCCTTCTATAGTGTTGTGTGACCTAACAAGATATGTTAACCCGTGTAATTTTCCTTTAACCTAAACTAATTTTCAATTCTTTATATTCAACTATACCGGTTATTTATTTCTATTCTTCATTAAATCATAAGATTCTTTCTCGAATGGATTTGACGGAACATTTAATCTCATCTTGAGATTTTTAGTGTTGAAACACTGTTGGTTTTCTTTCTCACTAGACATATAAAAATGTCTTCTTGTATCTGCCTTGAACACCTATCATTTTTGGATAAGAACCTTGGAGTGATGTATTTCGTCCCTCCATGCTTGTTCTTCTTATGGATTTCAATTATCTTAGTGAGGAAATTAGTCTTGATAAGGGTATTGGTGGACAACTTAAAGGAAACAAGAATTTTATTAGTGAATTTAGATAAATGTCTACTAAGATGTGTTACATCTACAATTTTCTGTACCTTTTTCTTTATACTCATATACTTCACCCTATTTGGGTTATACATAACTAACAGTCCAGTTTGCTTGACCAAGTCATACATTTTTTCCTTTTCTGAGAACTTAAAGATGAGCTCTTTCTCGTGCAAAAATTTAGTTCTTAGAAGATTTATCATAATGAATTTTTATATGTCATATATTTCTTGATAAGTCGGCTCATCTCCTCATAACTTATACTTTTTTTCTTTAGTTGTGACCCTTTAGAAGGATCATATCACTTAATTCTTGAAAGATCTTTCCTTCTGTAAGCTAGAAAGTTGAGTCGATAAGAAAATGCCCTCTTAGTTGCATCATATTTCTTCTTTATCTTGAACCCCTTTCTTCTTAGCAATCCATTAATAAAGTATAACCTTGTAACCGATCGATCATCAAGGAGTGTAGGCGGAATTACAACACCGTTTTCGATAGCCATCCAAACTTTGACACATTGGGATTTACCATAAATTCAAAATCATGTTTCCCAAGTAGTAAAGTTAATTCCGTCGAATAGGAGAAGTCTTGAACTTGAGAGACCTTGTCCACAAAACTCAAATACGCCATCAAAGATCTATTTTTGTTGCGTAAATCGGCTTAAATTAAGGCCAATAAACACGGTCAAAGCACTACTCTGATATCAATTTTTAAACCTAAAATAGGGGTTAATAAGTTAGAAAATGGGTTAAATAGCTTATTACCTTTTCAAATTTTACAGTTTGACATTTTCAAATTTCTTTACCGTTAAAAAGTCATTACATGTAAACAAGTACATAAAATTGAAGCGCTAAAGAAATAAAGTACGCGATAGTTAATTGTATCCTGGTTCGCGGTGACTACTCAGTAAATAGAGTCCACTCATCCGTACTCCAGTCCTCAAACTCCTCGCTGGACTCGAGATTTTCTCCGCTATAAAGAAACTCCTTTATAGTAGGTGGAGTAGTCTTATCAATACTATGTATTTATCTTGGACCTTAACTATACGGTAATTATTCAAAATACAATAGCAAAATCTACACTACAAGAAATAGATCAATAGACATCGATTATAAACCGATGTTATAAATTTTTAAAAGCGTTGTCTTCGCTTTTGTAGAGAAAGGTCCATTTTTTAGATATCGATTTACAACCGATGTATAAAAGGATGTTGGACATCGGTTTATATAATCAACTGATGTACTAGACATCGTTTTTATTTGATAAACTGATGTTTTAATACTTTTAGATATTAATTTTTTTATATTATACAGTTGTTATTTATTCATTTAAACATCAGTTTTATATTGTATCATTCTTTTGATGTCAGTGATGTTAGTTTTGCTTGTTTATATAAGTATCCACGTATACTCATATATTAACAAAAAAAATACCAGCTGAAATTTTTTTGAAGATCACACCAAATTAATAAAAGACCAATTATTATATCAACCACATGCATCTGTTATGTAAATTAACATCAATTTCATATAAATTCAAGTTACATTATCTTTATCAATCTTTTCTTTCTTTTTGGTAATTTACTCGGGCATCCAGATGGGGTAGCTGATAACCTCATAATGCTTCTTGACGAGATCATTGAGCCTGCACTCCTCAAGGCACTCACTCTAGCTGATCATCTTTAAGATGAACCATATAATAAAACAGTAGATATGACTTGCCTTTTTCCTTTGAGTTTAAGCCTAATCATCATCTCATTTTACTGAAAAGAAGGAGATACATAACTTATATAGATACTAGCTATGCATAGATGATATTACTACTATATTTGACCAAATGCTAAGACCGCCCCCTGCAGAATTATAAGGCTAATTGTACAGTCCTAGAATCTGAAATATGCAGATGGTAATTTCACAATATCGACAAAGTTTGTTCAAATTAATAGATTGAAAGAAAATTTAAGAGGGATTATGTAACATCTGGGAAATTTATGTAATTATTTTTATCAATAAATAATTATTATCTGAATTTTATGTGAATTTTGGTGAATTATTTGATGATGGATAATAATATTTGGATGTTTATTTCTGATAAAATTTAGATATTTTAAGTTCCAATTATCCAGAATTAAATCTAGACAATTTCGGTATTTTTCTGGTAATTTTTGGATTATCATATAATTTTATAAGGATTTATTGAATTAATAATGATTATTTTACTTAATTATAAAATTACTTTTAGAATCAGAAATCATCCCACTTCAATCACTTTTGCATTTTTACAACCCGAAACTCTTCCGAAAACTCCTTCCTAACCTAATCTGATAATTCTGAACACTTTTCATGTTTTGTCTTTTTCGATCCAGGGTACGGTTTGACGTCTACGAGTCCCGGTGTGAAATTTGCAAATCATTTTATATATCGATAAGAATCCATATTCTCAAAAGGCGAGACATTATCACCTTAATTCCGTATAAAGTATTTTATGGGAAGCTCTGTTTTGATAATTATCCAAATTTGATATTAAAATCGTATCGTCTTTTTAGTTACTTAGCGGCTAAGTAACCTATTTACCGATCCGGTCTATAAATGTAATTATCGAAATATTAAATAAATAAAATATGCGATGGTTTTGTTGGCGATGTGTTGCTGTATTGTTAATTGTGTTTGATTAGTTGGACGCGAAGATTACTTTTATAATTAATTATCGAACTGTATGCATTTAATTCATTTTAAAGTGATTTTATTGAATATTTATTCCTAAAATTGCTAAAATTGTTTCTAAAATTATTTTTATTATTTTATAATTTTATTTATTATTTTTAGAGATTTATAAAATTTAGAAATCAATATTTTATTAATTATTTAATTTTAAATGACTTTCTGACTTCATTTAATTGTAAAATCAGTATTTAATCCCAGAATGCTTCAAAAATCATGAAATTTTTTATTTTACTAAGTTTGGAATATTTCAAAAATTTTAAAACTGTTTTGAAAAATTTTGGAATTCAATTTACTGCGTATTGGTTTGTTTAAATCATCAAATGCGGGTTCGCGTGGCATTTTAAAAATGATTCAAAAATCATAAGAATTTTTCAGGAATAGTTTTAAATTAATCCGAGATTTTAATATTACTTTCGTGAATTTTCGAGTTATGCTTACCCGTGAATTATTCGTTAAAATACGAGATATCTATGTCGGAATCGATTAATAACGAAAAGAAACTTGATAAACGCAGGTAACCTTATCTCTTGTCTTTTCTCTCTCAAAAACAACTGTCTCTCTCTTCCTAAACCCACACCCCCCTATTCCATCTCTCTCGACCTCCCTCTCTCTCACATCCCTCGATCTCTCGTTCTCTCCCAATCTCTCTCTCGTTCTTCTCTCTTTCTCTCCCTTCGATTTCTCCGTTTCTTCCCTGTGTTCCGCTTCTCTTCTCCTGTTACTCCGGTTTCACCGTCGCCGCATCCTTTTTCCGATGATCTTGGTGGTTCCTGTTGGTCGTGTGTATGTATGTATTTATATATATACAGTCGTGTGAGTATTTCTGTGTGTGTTGTTCCTGTGTTTCCCTGTGCCATGTTTCCTTGCTGTGCCGTCTGGTTTTTGGCTGTTTTCTGGCCGTCCTGTTTTTCCTGTTAGGCGCGTGTAGCGCGCGTGTATCTGTTTGGTTGCAGTTTTGTTGCCTGTTACAGTGTTGTTACGATTAATTTAAATGTTATTATTTATTTTCTGCAGGAAAACGAATTGATTAAAGTTTCGTGAAATTGATTTATTCGTGCGGGAATAAGTAAATTAATCGGTGGGATTTTGCGTTGGAAACCCGAAAATTTATCGGGTACCTGCAAAATTTTATTGCCGTCGGCGATGAGCCTCGGCGAGCCGACAGTGGGCGATGATGATTTCTATCTGAGTCCTAAATTATAAATAAATAAAAATTAAAATTAGTTGGTGAAATAAATTTCGAAACGAAAAATGAATAATAAATAATTGTAAATAATTGAATTGTATTGGTGATTGGGATTGCGAATGGTGTTTGGGTATGGTTGTTGTGATTGGATTGTTGTTGTGGATTGACGTCGAAATGACTCGACGGGTAGGCCGATAAATAAAGGAAACGCTGCCCGATTTTCGGGAAAATTAATTCTGAAAATACGGGAACGTAACCTGTCATTATCGGAGATGTCGAACGAGCATATATAATTGAACTTTTACGAAACCTACTTACGTGACGTGATAAGATATTTTGTGAATAATCGATTACCCTATTTTTCAAAACGACAAATATACGTATTTTTCGAAATTAAATACCAAACCGAGTTTCGAAGATGTGAACCATAATTGCTAAGTGTATTTCGATAATACATATAAATAGAAATTCGGTTATGAAATCGTATGGGTAGAATAGGATAACTAATTGATGTTAAGCTTAAGCGGTTATCTGAATTAGGGTATTTCAACCCTGTAGGTTTTAGACGGAAGACCCGAGACGTGAAATCGGACTAGGAACGATCTAGTGATTAGATGTCGAGATCAACGAAGTTCCAACCGAAGAGTTTGAATGTTGGGATCGTATCCAGAATAGGATAGTAGTTTGACGATCAAGCCGAACGATTAAAGTCGAACCAAAGAAAACCAGTAATAGTGGTTAAAGCTTCTCGAGGCAAGTATTCCCGAACTTTCTTTTAAATACTGCAAGTATTCTTGATTTTCTTTAAATACTGCAAGTATTCCTAACCTTTCTCCTTAAATACTGCAAGTATTCCTAACCTTTCTCCTAAAATACTGCAAATATTTATTCGCTCCTATTCTAAGTTCAGAATAGTTAACTGTTTTATATTTCGATGCAATTACTCTTATTATGCCAGTTCTTTTCATTATTGTTCCTTTATTATCAATTGATCTCTTAAGTAAATACCTATTATTCCGGGTTATTTGCGAACCCTGAATAGGGATTTTTGAAATCAAAGTGAGTTGACATCAAAATACTCTATGGACTGGATGGTTACGATACGGGATGGGTATAACCCGAACCCTTGATTATTAGGCCATAGTTGCCTGGGTGCCCCATATGTTGGTTGGGTCTATGCAGTTGGGTATAAATCCGCACTGTATCCAGACTGATCAGCAGGTTATAGTGCATATGTTGGTTTCTAGTGTCCAGTCTAGTTTATTGTTGATCGCCATTAACGGCATCCTTTCTCCAAAGGTTTTATGATTCCAAAACCGGACAAAACCCTGATTCAGTAGATGAATCGGGGAATCGTTTGTCATTTTTGGGTTTTTAGTTAAAGGCTGGTGTCAGCCAATGTTTATTTGCTCAACTCACTCAAATAAATGAAATTGTTTAAAATTGTTTTAAGATTCTGTCCGGAAGTTTTTCCTTTGATATTAATGCCTGAAACTCAAATTATATACTTGCTGGGCATTTTTGGCTCACTCTTGCTTTGAAAATTCTTATTTCTGCCAGAAACAAATAAAGATAAAAGTGAATAGTTTTAATAGACAGCAGGAGTTAGAGAAATTTCCGCTGCGAGAGGTTGAAGGTGTTAGAAGAATGTGACAAGAGCATTAGTTCAAAGGTATTAACACTTGTATTTTAGTTATTATGAGTTGTAATGGGTTAGATTCTTGTTTCATACCATAACCTGTAAACGATCCGGATTCAAGGGGTTAATTGAATATTCTTTTGTTTTATGTAAAGATTGTTTAGTGACACCAAATCTTGACCCCGGATTTGGGTTGTTACAAGTTGGCATCAGAGCTGCAGGTTATTGGTCACTGAAATAAGAATAGGTGATAGTAAGATAGGAATGATAGGTCGTACAAGATAGGAAAGACCCTAGGCATATTCAGGATAAATTGAGTTGAGTGTGTATTAGGGTTAGTAGATCCGAGATGGAGTTGCCAAGATAGGATCGTTGAGAAAGTGTAAGGCGAATATCATAACATTATAGATATATTGAATTCTCAGATCATACAATAATGAGGAATCGACGGATCGACGGAGATTGGGTATGTTACCCTACTTTTCATGTGGTTTGAAAAAAAATGCGATTGATTCTTGTGAGAACTTGTAAAAGGAATGCTAGGTGAATTTTGGTATGATTTAACTTAGAATTAGGTATTAGGACGAGTTCCACGTCGAAGGCAACCAGTTGATGGAAGCTGATGAAGAAATAAAGTTGCGCATTTTGAAGGCACCACCGTTGCGAGAAGATTCATATCACATATCGGGAGCTGCGCGAGGAATGATATCTACCTTCCTAGATATAGGTAAGACTAGCAAGAAAGTACGACCCTATCCACAGACAGAACATCGAATCATATGCGTGGTTGTAAGCATAACGTCAAGGACGACGACGAGAATATGAAAGACAATGGCAGGCGTTAGCATTGGGTTCGAGTTAGGAATAAAATGATATACGACGGTATATGAAGTGTCGTCAATCAATAAGTGCGAGGAGAATCCAAGGAAAAGTGGAAGAGGTACCAAAGTTGAGAGACCCTTATATGGGCATTCTTTTAATTAGACATTTCATTGGTAAATCAGGAAAATAACAAGTAACTTATATAGTAATGATGACCAAATATTTGATTTCCAAAATTTTAAAATGAGATCCCGGAAGAGATTTTCTTAATCAACTTTCAGAAGATTTTTGGCATGAAATGAGTTTTACAAATTGGTTTTGGAATTACTATTTAGGTTCTTGTTATTACCAATAGAAAATGACCTAAAAAGATAATGGATTTAGACTCAGTGTTGTTAGTTCAGGGGACCAAGTAGACCCACCAACAGGAAGAAGGTTTAAAGTTTTTCTTAAAAGTCGAAAGTAAACTGTGTTTGATAAAATCAATAATTGAATCAATATGTTAAAATATTATTTACCCAATTTATAAAATTGTTAAAAATTTAACGAAATTCATGATTCGAGCGGTTAGAGGGTGGTTGAAGAAAATGAAAGAAACTTCTAGATGATTGGAGAAGAATCGTATTTCTATCGACGAAATTGAGGCGTTGCGTGATCGATGGATATTTTACGCGACATGGATGAAATCTGAAGCCGTGATTTTAAATTTTGGAACGACGCGATTAAGATCAAATTATTGAAGCATTTGGTGTGAAGGCATTTCCAGACATCATTTCGAAGCAATGATGTGAGTTAAATCGTAAACCTGTATCTGAACGATCCTGAAGACATATATAGGCGAAGCATGGAAGGTGATTAATACTGACATCCTTTCTTCTAATACAATAGTATACATTTTTATTGATTCCTGATTGAGACAACAGTGTTGTGATATGACGCTTTGTCGAAATGACGAAGAGTCGGGTGGGACGCCACCTAATCATGTGCTGTATGCCATATAGTATGAAAGACTGGCCATCTTGAGTACGAATATGGTTGTCTCATTCTTCACACTTATTTTTCTTCCTTCAATTTTCTGATTTACAAATTCTTTCAATCAGTTGTTGTATTGTTATTCCTTATTCCATTTTTCAATTAAAATCATGTTCACAAACTCTCCTCTTGCATCGAGTCTGTTCTTTGACAATTACAAAAGAAATAGAATAGTCCCGTACGACAGGTAGAATTACGTGTCGAAGGAGAATAGGATTGCAAGCTGATAAATGATGAACATTTGCGAACAAGGAAGAATGGACACACTGACAATGTGGTCGTGGCAAAGACATCAAATCCGACAGTTGTTCGTGTTATGAGGATCTTATCAGTATGGTAGATTACGTTAACGCGATGTACTTCGAATTGGAAAATTTTGACGGAAAAGGAATCTTTAGTGAACCGTAATAATTAGATTAATTACAAAATAAGAAAGCAAAGTTGTGTGCATCAGACGAAGCAAACGAGTATCGGGACGGCGATCAAAGATCAAGGAAATTCTGAACGATGCCTCAGACGGGCGATTAAGACGTGAAGCATCACTTCGTCGCGGGAAGATATTTGTCATGAAAATTCAAGATAGGAGGAATCTTAATTGCAATCAAATTTCGAACGTGTTCTTCAAACAACTATGAGGTTCTCCAAATTGAATAAATAAGTTATGGTGAGTTCAATGCTCATACCCGGGTCAGTGACAAATATCAATACGGAAATATAGGTGGGACCGAAGAAATGGTGATTCGACCGTGGAGTCTTTTAAGAAATAACGAGATAATGATTAAGTTTCCATCAGATTACGATGATAGTAATGAAAACCGTGCGTGGTTATTAAAGGATAAACAGATTAGTTAATGAAACTGAATGTGTATCGTCCATGATAGATGATTGTTGTGATTGGTGGAAGGATACGGCATAATTCTTAAAAATAACTATACACAATTGATAATGGCAAGAAATAGGTTAAAAGAATCGCGAAATAGAATCCTTGAAAAACAATGAGATAAATTCATTAATGATAATTCGTAATATTCTAAAAGAATTGAGAAATGTATGGTTATATTAATCATTGTGGGTTTCAGACCCAATCCCAATTAAAAAAATATATGCTATGCTAGTCACATGTTGATCAAAGGTGAATTGTGGGAATTGATGATTTTGATTGATGGAAGTTGGTGGATATGATTGTAGATGATTTGGTTGATTGATGGAGTCGGCTTGAGTCTGACTGGTAGTCAATGGTGTAGGGGAAGTGCTGCCAAATTTTTAGAAATGTCCTACGTTCAAGAACAAAGAAGTATATTGTCATTCTCGTCGGTACTCCAAATAATTGCGATCTCGGTTCTTGAGAAGGTTGTTATGACCAAACCGACTTTATATAATTGGTCTTTGATTCCAGTTAGCTAGTCAGTACTTGGTTTAAGTGATCATTTGAAGGAGTTAATTGATCCACTTTGCCAACTAATGGTTAGTTAAACGGAAATCGATTCCAATTAGATTGAGTCAAACTCTAACATGATTTCCAGATCCGAAATCAAAACGATAAGAAATTTGGAAAATGTAATGGTGTGAACGTAAATTGAAAGCTTAGTACAATTAGTGTGATGTTACTGCAAACAGGTGCAAGGTTTGATCCAGAAGAATACGCTCTTTTCGATAAATAAGAGGAACAGGAAGTTACTGGTACACGCTAGTAAGAAGAATATTTTTAAGAACTGAAGGTTCAAGATAAAGCAAAGGGAGTATATCAACTGCAATAGCGTTCCAGGAAGAACTTGGATGTATACCCATATCGAATGACGAATTAATGGAAGATTCGAATGTACACTTCTTTTGAACGACGATTGAATGGAAGTTGCTGTAAAATAATGGAAAGCTCGCAAATTCAAGCATCCAATGAAAGACGGAGATTGTTGAAGTCCGCATGTGAACTCAGGGAAAAGAGATGATGGTCAATGAAGAAAAGTCAAACACGCGATCTGTGATACGTCAAGCAAGGCTAAGAAAATAGCTACCAAGGAAATTCGATAATTCTATTAGTAAGAATTTAAATGGTACAAATAAAAGCCTTCATTCCAGTGTGAACTGCAGGAATGACTTATCCAACAATAAATAGAGTAATATTACTATGAAAAAGAAATTCGTTATGTTTAAGAGAGATAATAAATAATGAAAATGAAGAACTAATCAAGACAAGAAATGGAATCAAAAGGATGATAAAGAAATTTTATAAAATAATCCAGAATATATGCAAGTTGTGAACATCAATTGTGCCAGCACTGATTGAAGAATGAAGTGAAATGCCGATAATTGAAGATGGGAATTTCATTCAAGGAATGCGTGTAAACAGGAATGATTAAACAAAGGTATTAATGGTAAACTGCTAAAGAAGAATGTTGCAATGAATCTCATGTCGGAATTCCTTAAAATTAAAGTGAAGTCCCGAAGGTTCGAATAAATGATTTACCAAAGTTACCTCAGGGAATGTAAGAATTTATCGTCGATTACTGCACAAGGTCAAGCTGGTATTAAAAGCCCTGTATCGTACAACTCAATAGGGATGAAATAAAGAGTGAATGAAAACTTCAGAAATGTGAAATAAAAGAATGATGAAATAAAGAATATTTTGCGCTGTACACAAAAGTGGTTATGGAAAAAAACGGAGGTATAAGGTTACGCGTCGATTATCAGAAATTGTAAGTTTGAAGGTTAAGTAAACACAATGTACCGGGAGTATTGGGATAGTGTGATTGTATTTATTGATAACATCCTCGCTAATTCAAGGACTAAGGAAGACCAAGTTGAAAGCCTGAAGATATGCTTGCGAAGAGTTGAAAAATAACAACTGCAGTCTCAGCTTCAAAGATATGAATTCTGGTTATAATTGAGCTCCAGTGTGTGGTTAACTACCAAACAGAAAAAGATCCATTTAGGAACAGATGTTTTAAATAGAAAGAAAAGAGTGAATACCATTAAGATTGATTGGGAAATGGTTAAAAGAATTGAAGAATTTGACAATTGAAGAATAGGTTTTGATCAGTCTTCTGGGTTATGCTGATACTTTGTTGTTGGATATCAAAGGTGGTATTAATACAGATGATTGATGTTGACTTCAGTATGGGACGTTGTGAGCATCAAAGTTCATATTAATATCTAATTTGATAGGACAACAAAATGAGTATTAGTACCAAGAGACCGGGTTTTGAATAAAGTTGTGATTCATTCCGTTCCAAATTAATATTTCCTTTCAGATAGTAACAGATTCTCGCTCGATGAATATACTTGATAGTGATTGAAAAGAAATTGAAGTATACTATAAAATGGTGAGTTAAATGCAATCGCCAAGATTTTTCCTTTAATTTTTAGTTTTCGAATAGATGTAGAACATTCCGAAGCATCAGGCGTCATGAACTCAGGATATCGGGCGCAGACGAATAGAAAATGCAAGAGATCGATTAAAGATTTTCGAATATGATTGAAAACGATCATGGGTTAGGCTAATCGAAGAGAAGGAGGCCTGAAATGTAAAGTAGAGCCGTCAGTGAAAATAGAAATTTCATGAACACAAACTATTAGAATTAGAAAGAAAAGAAGGTTAGTGTAAATTAAGTTAGTCCTTTGAAATAGTGAGATAGATAGAACGATTGTGAATGAGTTGATCTTGTTGTCACAGCTATAACGAGTCCATAAGACATTCATGTGCGTAGAACTACGAGAAGTAATTTAGCTCCAAATGTATGACATAAAGATTGAGTTAGGGATTCCATGGGCAACTGATAGATTTGATGACGGTAAAAGGCCGTTGAATTTTGATTAAGGTGACGAGGACTGAGAAATTATAAGAAAGATACTTGGAAAACATCATGGTTTGTTCCTTAGCATGATTCTGAGGACAGAATCCTTTTAAAGGGGGGAAGGATGTAACGTCTGGGAAATTTATGTAATTATTTTTATCAATAAATAATTATTATATGAATTTTATGTGAATTTTGTTGAATTATTTGATGATGGATAATAATATTTGGATATTTATTTCTGATAAAATTTATATATTTTAAGTTCCAATTATCCAGAATTAAATCTATATAATTTTGGTATTTTTCTGGTAATTTTTGGATTATCATGTGATTTTATAAGGATTTATTGAATTAATAATGATTATTTTACTTAATTATAAAATTACTTTTTAGAATCAGAAATTGTCCCACTTCAATCGTTTTTGCGTTTTTACAACCCGAAACTCTTTCGAAGACTCCTTCCTAACATAATCTGATAATTCTGAACATTTTTCATGTTTTGACTTTTTTGATCCGGGGTACGGTTTGACCTGTACGAGTCCCGGTGTGAAATTTTCGATATGCAAATCATTTTATATATTGATAAGAATCCATATTCTCAAAAGGCGAGAAATTATCACCTTAATTCCGTATAAAGTATTTTATAAGAAACTCAATTTTGATAATTATCCAAATTTGATATTAAAATCGTATCGTCTTTTTAGTTACTTAGCGGCTAAGTAACCTATTTACCGATCCGGTCTATAAATGTAATTATTAAAATATTAAATAAATAAAATATGCGATGGTTTTGTTAGCGATGTGTTGCTGTATTGTTAATTGTGTTTGATTAGTTGGATGCGAAGATTACTTTTATAATTAATTATCGAGCTGTATGCATTTAATTCATTTTAAAGTGATTTTATTGAATATTTATTCCTAAAAATGCTAAAATTGTTTCTAAAATTATTTTTATTATTTTATAATTTTATTTATTATTTTTGAGATTTATAAAATTTAGAAATCAACATTTTATTAATTATTTAATTTTAAATGACTTTCTGACTTCATTTAATTGTAAAATCAGTATTTCATCCCAAAATGCTTCAAAAATCATGAATTTTTTTATTTTACTAAGTTTGGAATATTTCAAGAATTTTAAAACTGTTTTGAAATTTTTTGGAATTCAATTTACTGCGTATTGGTTCGTTTAAATCATCAAATGCGGGTTCGCGTGACATTTTAAAAATGATTCAAAAATCACAAGAATTTTTCAGGAATAGTTTTAAATTAATCCGAGATTTTAATATTATTTTCGTGAAATTTCGAGTTACGCTCACCCGTGAATTATTCGTTAAAATACGAGATATCTTGGTCGAAATCGATTAATAACGAAACGAAACTTGATAAACGCAGGTAACCTTATCTCTTGTCTTTTTTCTCTCAAAAACAACTGTCTCTCTCTTCTTAAACCCCCACCCCCTGTTCCATCTCTCTCGACCTCCCTCTCTCTCACATCCCTCGATCTCTCGTTCTCTCCCAATCTCTCTCTCGTTCTTCTCTCTTTCTCTCCCTTCGATTTCTCCGTTTCTTCTCTGTGTTCCGCTTCTCTTCTCCTGTTACTCCGATTTCGCCGCCGCCGCATCGTTTTTCCGATGATCTTGGTGGTTCCTGTTGGTCGTGTGTATGTATATATTTATATATATATACAGTCGTGTGAGTGTTGCTGTGTGTGTTGTTCCTATGTTTCCCTATGCCCTGTTTCCTTGCTGTGCCATCTGATTTTTGGCTATTTTCCGGCCGTCCTGTTTTTCCTGTTAGGCGCGTGTAGCGCGCGTGTATCTGTTTGGTTGCAGTTTTGTTGCCTGTTACAGTGTTGTTACGATTAATTAGATGTTATTATTTTTTTTCTGCAGGAAAACGAATTGATTAAAGTTTCGTGAAATGAATTTATTCGTGCGGGAATAAGTAAATCAATCGGTGGGATTTTGCGTTGAAAACCCGAAAATTTATCGGGTACCCGCAAAATTTTACCACCGAGGCCGACGGTGGGCGATGATGATTTCTATCTGAGTCCTAAATTATAAATAAATAAAAATTAAAATTAGTTTATGAAATAAATTTTGAAACGAAAAATGAATAATAAATAATTGTAAATAATTGAATTGTATTGGTGATTGGGATTGCGAATGGTGTTTGGGTATGGTTGTTGTGATTGGATTGTTGTTGTGGATTGACGTCGAAATGACTCGACGCGTAGGCCGATAAATAAAGGAAACGCTGCCCGATTTTCGGGAAAATTAATTCTGAAAATACGGGAACGTAACCTGTCATTATAGGAGATGTCGAACGAGCATATATAATTGAACTTTTACGAAACCTACTTACGTGATGTGATAAGATATTTTGTGAATAATCGATTACCCTATTTTTCAAAATGACAAATATACGTATTTTTCGAAATTAAATACCGAACCGAGTTTCGAAGATGTGAACCATAATTGCTAAGTGTATTTCGATAATACATATAAATAGAAATTCGGTTATGAAATCGTATGGGTTGAATAGGATAACTAATTGATGTTAAGCTTAAGCGGTTATCTGAATTAGGGTATTTCAACCCTGTAGGTTTTAGACGGAAGACCCGAGACGTGAAATCGGACTAGGAACGATCTAGTGAATAGATGTCGAGATCAACGAAGTTCCAACCGAAGGGTTTGAATGTTGGGATCGTATCCAGAATAGGATAGTAGTTTGACGATCAAGCCGAACGATTAAAGTCAAACCAAAGAAAACCAGTAATAGCGGTTAAAGCTTCTCGAGGCAAGTATTCCCGAACTTTCTTTTAAATACTGCAAGTATTCTTGATTTTCTTTAAATACTGCAAGTATTCATAACCTTTCTCCTTAAATACTGCAAGTATTCCTAACCTTTCTCCTAAAATACTGCAAATATTTATTCGCTCCTATTCTAAGTTCAGAATAGTTAACTGTTTTATATTTCGATGCAATTACTCTTATTATGCCAGTTCTTTTCATTATTGTTCCTTTATTATCAATTGATCTCTTAAGTAAATACCTATTGTTCCGGGTTATTTGCGAACCTTGAATAGGGATGTTTTGAAATCAAAGTGAGTTGACATCAAAATACTCTATGGACTGGATGGTTACGATACGGGACGGGTATAACCCGAACCCTTGATTATTAGGCCATAGTTGCCTGGGTGCCCCATATATTGGTTGGGTCTATGCAGTTGGGTATAGATCCGCACTGTATCCTGACTGATCAGCAGGTTATAGTGCATATGTTGGTTTCTAGTGTCCAGTCTAGTTTATTGTTGATCGCCATTAACGGCATCCTTTCTCTAAAGGTTTTATGATTCCAAAACCGGACAAAACCCTGATTCAGTAGATGAATCGGGGAATCGTTTGTCATTTTTGGGTTTTTAGTTAAAGGCTGGTGTCAGCCAATGTTTATTTGCTCAACTCACTCAAATAAATGAAATTGTTTAAAATTCTTTTAAGATTCTGTCCGAAAGTTTTTCCTTTGATATTAATGCCTGAAACTCAAATTATATACTTGCTGGGCATTTTGGCTCACTCTTGCTTTGAAAATTCTTATTTCTGCCAGAAACAAATAAAGATAAAAGTGAATAGTTTTAATAGACAGCAGGAGTTAGAGAAATTTCCGCTGCGAGAGGTTGAAGGTGTTAGAAGAATGTGACAAGAGCATTAGTTCAAAGGTATTAACACTTGTATTTTAGTTATTATGAGTTGTAATGGGTTAGATTCTTGTTTCATACCATAACCTGTAAACGATCCGGATTCAAGGGGTTAATTGAATATTCTTTTGTTTTATGTAAAGATTGTTTAGTGACACCAAATCTTGACCCCGGATTTGGGTTGTTACAAGTTGGCATCAGAGCTGCAGGTTATTGGTCACTGAAATAAGAATAGGTGATAGTAAGATAGGAATGATAGGTCGTACAAGATAGGAAAGACCCTAGGCATATTCAGGATAAATTGAGTTGAGTGTGTATTAGGGTTAGTAGATCCGAGATGGAGTTGCCAAGATAGGATCGTTGAGAAAGTGTAAGGCGAATATCATAACATTATAGGTATATTGAATTCTCAGATCATACAATAATGAGGAATCGACGGATCGACGGAGACTGGGTATGTTACCCTACTTTTCATGTGGTTTGAAAAAAAATGCGATTGATTCTTGTGAGAACTTGTAAAAGGAATGCTAGGTGAATTTTGGTATGATTTAACTTAGAATTAGGTATTAGGACGAGTTCCACGTCGAAGGCAACCAGTTGATGGAAGCTGATGAAGAAATTAAGTTGCGCGTTTTGAAGGCACCACCGTTGCGAGAAGATTCATATCACATATCGGGAGCTGCGCGAGGAATGATATCTACCTTCCTAGATATAGGTAAGACTAGCAAGAAAGTGCGACCCTATCCACAGACAGAACATCGAATCACATGCGTGGTTGTAAGCATAACGTCAAGGACGACGACGAGAATATGAAAGACATTGGCAGGCGTTAGCATTAGGTTCGAGTTAGGAATAAAATGATATACGACGGTAAATGAAGTTTCGTCAATCAATAAGTGCGAGGAGAATCCAAGGAAAAGTGGAAGAGGTACCAAAGTGGAGAGACCCTTATATGGGCATTCTTTTAATTAGACATTTCATTGGTAAATCAGGAAAATAACAAGTAACTTATATAGTAATGATGACCAAATATTTGATTTCCAAAATTTTAAAATGAGATCCCGGAAGAGATTTTCTTAATCAACTTTCAGAAGATTTTTGGCATGAAATGAGTTTTACAAATTGGTTTTCGAATTACTATTTAGGTTCTTGTTATTACCAATAGAAAATGACCTAAAAAGATAATGGATTTAGACTCAGTGTTGTTAGTTCAGGGGACCAAGTAGACCCACCAACAGGAAGAAGGTTTAAAGTTTTTCTTAAAAGACGAAAGTAAACTGTGTTTGATAAAATTAATAATTGAATCAATATGTTAAAATATTATTTACCCAATTTATAAAATTGTTAAAAATTTAACAAAATTCGTGATTTGAGCGGTTAGAGGGTGGTTGAAGAAAATGAAAGAAACTTCTAGATGATTGGAGAAGAATCGTATTTCTATCGACGAAATTGAGGCGTTGCGTGATCGATGGATATTTTACGCAACATGGATGAAATCTGAAGCCGTGATTTTAAATTTTGGAACGACGTGATTAAGATCAAATTATTGAAGCATTTGGTGTGAAGGCATTTCCAGACATTATTTCGAAGCAATGATGTGAGTTAAATCGTAAACCTGTATCCGAACGATCCTGAAGACATATGTAGGCGAAGCATGGAAGGTGATTAATACTGACATCCTTTCTTCTAATACAATAGTATACGTTTTTCTTGATTCCTGATGGAGACAACAGTGTTGTGATATGACGCTATGTCGAAATGAGAAGAGTCGGGTGGGACGCCACTTAATTATGTGCTGTATGCCATATAGTATGAAAGACTGGCCATCTTGAGTACGAATATGGTTGTCTCATTCTTCACTCATTTTTCTTCCTTCAATTTTCTGATTTACAAATTCTTTCAATCAGTTGTTGCATTGTTATTCCTTATTCCATTTTTCAATTAAAATCATGTTCACAAACTCTCCTCTTGCATCAAGTCTGTTCTTTGACAATTACAAAAGAAATAGAATAGTCCCGTACGACAGGTAGAATTACGCGTCGAAGGAGAATAGGATTGCAAGCTGATAAATGATGAACATTTGCGAACAAGGAAGAATGGACACACTGACAACGTGGTCGTGGCAAAGACATCAAATCCGACAGTTGTTCGTGTTATGAGGATCTTATCAGTATGGTAGATTACGTTAACGCGATGCACTTCGAATTGGAAAATTTTGACGGAAAAGGAATCTTTAGTGAACCGTTATAATTAGATTAATTACAAAATAAGAAAGCAAAGTTGTGTGCATCAGACGAAGCAAACGAGTATCGGGACGACGATCAAAGATCAAGGAAATTCTAAACGATGCCTCAGACGGGCGATTAAGACGTGAAGCATCACTTCGTCGCGGGAAGATATTTGTCATGAAAATTCAAGATAGGAGGAATCTTAATTGCAATCAAATTTCGAACGTGTTCTTCAAGCAACTATGAGGTTCTCCAAATTGAATAAATAAGTTATGGTGAGTTCAATGCTCATACCCGGGTCAGTGACAAATATCAATACGGAAATATAGGTGGGACTGAAGAAATGGTGATTCGACTGTGGAGTCTTTTAAGAAATAACGAGATAATGATTAAGTTTCCATCAGATTACGATGATAGTAATGAAAACCGTGCATGGTTATTAAAGGATAAACAGATTAGTTAATGAAACTGAATGTGTATCGTCCATGATAGATGATTGTTGTGATTGGTGGAAGGATGCGGCATAATTCTTAAAAATAACTATACACAATTGATAATGGCAAGAAATAGGTTAAAAGAATCGCGAAATAGAATCCTTGAAAAACAACGAGATAAATTCATTAATGACAATTCGTAATATTCTAAAAGAATTGAGAAATGTATGGTTATATTAATCATTAAGGGTTTCAGACCCAATCCCAATTAAAAAAATATATGCTATGCCAGTCAGATGTTGATCAAAGGTGAATTGTGGGAATTGATGATTTTGATTGATAGAAGTGGGTGGATATGATTGTAGATGATTTGGTTGATTGATGGAGTCGGCTTGAGTCTGACTGGTAGTCAATGGTGTAGGGGAAGTGCTGCCAAATTTTTAGAAATGTCCTACGTTCAAGAACAAATAAGTATATTGTCATTCTCGTCGGTACTCCAAATAATTGCGATCTCGATTCTTGAGAAAGTTGTTATGACCAAACCGACTTTATATAATTGGTCTTTGATTCCAGTTAGCTAGTCAGTACTTGGTTTAAGTGATCATTTGAAGGAGTTAATTGATCCACTTTGCCAACTAATGGTTAGTTAAATGGAAATCGATTCCAATTAGATTGAGTCAAGCTCTAACATGATTTCCAGATCCAAAATTAAAACGATAAGAAATTTGGAAAATGTAATGGTGTGAACATAAATTGAAAGCTTGGTACAATTAGTGTGATGTTACTGCAAACAGGTGCAAGGTTTGATCCAGAAGAATACGCTCTTTTCGATAAATAAGAGGAACAGGAAGTTACTGGTACACGCTAGTAAGAAGAATATTTTTAAGAACTGAAGGTTCAAGATAAAGCAAAGGGAGTATATCAACTGCAATAGCGTTCCAGGAAGAACTTGGATGTATACCCATATCGAATGACGAATTAATGGAAGATTCGAATGTACACTTCTTTTGAACGACGATTGAATGGAAGTTGCTGTAAAATAACGGAAAGCTCGCAAATTCAAGCATCCAATGAAAGACGGAGATTGTTGAAGTCCGCATGTGAACTCAGGGAAAAAAGATGATGGTCAATGAAGAAAAGTCAAACACGTGATCTGTGATACGTCAAGCAAGGCTAAGAAAATAGCTACCAAGGAAATTCGATAATTCTATTAGTAAGAATTTAAATAGTACAAATAAAAGCCTTCATTCCAGTGTGAACTGCAGGAATGACTTATCCAACAATAAACAGAGTAATATTACTATGAAAAAGAAATTCGTTATGTTTAAGAGAGATAATAAATAATGAAAATGAAGAACTAATCAAGACAAGAAATAGAATCAAAAGGATGATAAAGAAATTTTATAAAATAATCCAGAATATATGCAAGTTGTGAACATCAATTGTGCCAGCACTGATTGAAGAATGAAGTGAAATGCCGATAATTGAAGATGGGAATTTCATTCAAGGAATGCGTGTAAACAGGAATGATTAAACAAAGGTATTAATGCTAAACTGCTAAAGAAGAATGTTGCAATAAATCTCATGTCGGAATTCCTTAAAATTAAAGTGAAGTCCCGAAGGTTCGAATAAATGATTTACCAAAGTTACCTCAGGGAATGTAAGAATTTATCGTCGATTACTGCACAAGGTCAAGCTGGTGTTAAAAGCCCTGTATCGTACAACTCAATAGGGATGAAATAAAGAGTGAATGAAAACTTCAGAAATGTGAAATAAAAGAATGATGAAATAAAGAATATTTTGCGTTGTACACAAAAGTGGTTATGGAAAAAAACGGAGGTATAAGGTTACGCGTCGATTATCAGAAATTGTAAGTTTGAAGGTTAAGTGAACACAATGTACCGGGAGTATTGGGATAGTGTGATTGTATTTATTGATAACATCCTCGCTAATTCAAGGACTAAGGAAGACCAGGTTGAAAGCCTGAAGATATGCTTGCGAAGAGTTGAAAAATAACAACTGCAGTCTCAGCTTCAAAGATATGAATTCTGGTTATAATTGAGCTCCAGTGTGTGGTTAACTACCAAACAGAAAAAGATCCATTTAGGAACAGATATTTTAAATAGAAAGAAAAGAGTGAATACCATTAAGATTGATTGGGAAATGGTTAAAAGAATTGAAGAATTTGGAAATTGAAGAATAGGTTTTGTTCAGTCTTCTGGGTTATGCTGATACGTTGTTGTTGGATATCAAAGGTGGTATTAATACAGATGATTGATGTTGACTTCAGTATGGGACGTTGTGAGCATCAAAGTTCGTATTAATATCTAATTTGATAGGACAACGAAATGAGTATGAGTACCAAGAGACCGGGTTTTGAATAAAGTTGTGATTCATTCCGTTCCAAATTAATATTTCCTTTCAGATAGTAACAGATTCTCGCTCGATGAATATACTTGATAGTGATTGAAAAGAAATTGAAGTATACCATAAAGTGGTGAGTTAAATGCAATCGCCAAGATTTTTCCTTTAATTTTTAGTTTTCGAATAGATGTAGAACATTCCGAAGCATCAGGCGTCATGAACTCAGGATATCGGGCGCAGACGAATAGAAAATGCAAGAAATCGATTAAAGATTTTTGAATACGATTGAAAACGATCATGGGTCAGGCTAATCGAAGAGAAGGAGGCCTGAAATGTAAAGTAGAGCCGTCAGTGAAAATAGAAATTTCATGAACACAAACTATTAGAATTAGAAAGAAAAGAAGGTTAGTGTAAATTAAGTTAGTCCTTTGAAATAGTGAGATAGATAGAACGATTGTGAATGAGTTGGTCTTGTTGTCACAGCTATAACGAGTCCATAAGACATTCATGTGCGTAGAACTACGAGAAGTAATTTAGCTCCAAATGTATGACATAAAGATTGAGTTAGGGATTCCATGGGCAACTGATAGATTTGATGATGGTAAAAGGCCGTTGAATTTTGATTAAGGTGACGAGGACTGAGAAATTATAAGAAAGATACTTGGAAAATATCATGGTTTGTTCCTTAGCATGATTCGGAGGACAGAATCCTTTTAAGGGGGGAAGGATGTAACGTCTGGGAAATTTATGTAATTATTTTTATCAATAAATAATTATTATATGAATTTTATGTGAATTTTGGTGAATTATTTGATGATGGATAACAATATTTGGATATTTATTTCTGATAAAATTTATATATTTTAAGTTCCAATTATCCAGAATTAAATCTATATAATTTTGGTATTTTTCTGGTAATTTTTGGATTATCATGTGATTTTATAAGGATTTATTGAATTAATAATGATTATTTTACTTAATTATAAAATTACTTTTTAGAATCAGAAATCGTCCCACTTCAATCGTTTTTGCGTTTTTACAACCCGAAACTCCCCCGAAAACTCCTTCCTAACCTAATCTGATAATTCTGAACACTTTTCATGTTTTGACTTTTCTGATCCGGGGTACGGTTTGACCTGTACGAGTCCCGGTGTGAAATTTTCGATACGCAAATCATTTTATATATCAATAAGAATCCATATTCTCAAAAGGCGAGAAATTATCACCTTAATTCCGTATAAAGTATTTTATAAGAAACTCTATTTTGATAATAATCCAAATTTGATATTAAAATTGTATCGTCTTTTTAGTTACTTAGCGGCTAAGTAACCTATTTACCGATCCGGTCTATAAATGTAATTATTGAAATATTAAATAAATAAAATATGCGATGGTTTTGTTAGCGATGTGTTGCTGTATTGTTAATTGTGTTTGATTAGTTGGACGCGAAGATTACTTTTATAATTAATTATCGAGCTATATGCATTTAATTCATTTTAAAGTGATTTTATTGAATATTTATTCCTAAAAATGCTAAAATTGTTTCTAAAATTATTTTTATTATTTTATAATTTTATTTATTATTTTTGAGATTTATAAAATTTAGAAATCAATATTTTATTAATTATTTAATTTTAAATGACTTTCTGACTTCATTTAATTGTAAAATCAGTATTTCATCCCAAAATGCTTCAAAAATCATGATTTTTTTTATTTTACTAAGTTTGGAATATTTCAAGAATTTTAAAACTGTTTTGAAATTTTTTGGAATTCAATTTACTGCGTATTGGTTCGTTTAAATCATCAAATGCGGGTTCGCGTGGCATTTTAAAAATGATTCAAAAATCACAAGAATTTTTCAGGAATAGTTTTAAATTAATCCGAGATTTTAATATTATTTTCATGAAATTTCGAGTTACGCTTACCCGTGAATTATTCGTTAAAATACGAGATATCTTGGTCGGAATCGATTAATAACGAAACGAAACTTGATAAACGCAGATAACCTTATCTCTTGTCTTTTTTCTCTCAAAAACAACTGTCTCTCTCTTCTTAAACCCCCACCCCCTGTTCCATCTCTCTCGACCTCCCTCTCTCTCACATCCCTCGATCTCTCGTTCTCTCCCAATCTCTCTCTCGTTCTTCTCTCTTTATCTCCCTTCGATTTCTCCGTTTCTTCTCTGTGTTCCGCTTCTCTTCTCCTGTTACTCCGATTTCGCCGCCGCCGCATCGTTTTTCCGATGATCTTGGTGGTTCCTGTTGGTCGTGTGTATGTATATATTTATATATATATAGTCGTGTGAGTGTTGCTGTGTGTGTTGTTCCTATGTTTCCCTATGCCCTGTTTCCTTGCTGTGCCATCTGATTTTTGGCTATTTTCCGGCCGTCCTGTTTTTCCTGTTAGGCGCGTGTAGCGCGCGTGTATCTGTTTGGTTGCAGTTTTGTTACCTGTTACAGTGTTGTTACGATTAATTAGATGTTATTATTTTTTTTCTGCAGGAAAACGAATTGATTAAAGTTTCGTGAAATGAATTTATTCGTGCGGGAATAAGTAAATCAATCGGTGGGATTTTGCGTTGGAAACCCGAAAATTTATCGGGTACCCGCAAAATTTTACCACCGAGGCCGACGGTGGGCGATGATGATTTCTATCTGAGTCCTAAATTATAAATAAATAAAAATTAAAATTAGTTGGTGAAATAAATTTCGAAACGAAAAATGAATAATAAATAATTGTAAATAATTGAATTGTATTGGTGATTGGGATTGCGAATGGTGTTTGGGTATGGTTGTTGTGATTGGATTGTTGTTGTGGATTGACGTCGAAATGACTCGACGCGTAGGCCGATAAATAAAGGAAACGCTGCCCGATTTTCGGGAAAATTAATTCCGAAAATACGGGAACGTAACCTGTCATTATCGGAGACGTCGAACGAGCATATATAATTGAACTTTTACGAAACCTACTTACGTGATGTGACAAGATATTTTGTGAATAATCGATTACCCTATTTTTCAAAACGACAAATATACGTATTTTCCGAAATTAAATACCGAACCGAGTTTCGAAGATGTGAACCATAATTGGTAAGTGTATTTCGATAATACATATAAATATAAATTCGGTTATGAAATCGTATGGGTAGAATAGGATAACTAATTGATGTTAAGCTTAAGCGGTTATCTGAATTAGGGTATTTCAACCCTGTAGGTTTTAGACGGAAGACCCGAGACGTGACATCGGACTAGGAACGATCTAGTGATTAGACGTCGAGATCAACGAAGTTCCAACCGAATGGTCTGAATGTTGGGATCGTATCCAGAATAGGATAGTAGTTTGATGATAAAGCCGAACGATTAAAGTCGAACCAAAGACAACCAGTAATAGCGGTTAAAGCTTCTCGAGGCAAGTATTCCCGAACTTTCTTTTAAATACTCCAAGTATTCTTGATTTTCTTTTAAATACTGCAAGTATTCCTAACCTTTCTCCTTAAATACTGCAAGTATTCCTAACCTTTCTCCTAAAATACTGCAAATATTTATTCGCTCCTATTCTAAGTTCAGAATAGTTTACTGTTTTATATTTCGTTGCAATTACTCTTATTATGCCAGTTCTTTTCATTATTGTCCCTTTATTATCAATTGATCTCTTAAGCAAACACCTATTGTTCCGGGTTATTTGCGAACCCTGAATAGGGATGTTTTGAAATCAAAGTGATTTATGGCAAAGGGGATGAGAGAGTTGATGGAAGTCAATATCTCGGGTGGTTGTCGAACAACCGGTGCATATTTCTGATAGCGATCACACTTCTTCACATACTCTTTGGCATCGGCCATCATCTCTGGCCAATAGAAGCCTAAACGGGTTATCATATGAGCCAGTGCTCTGCCCCCCAAGCGTTGCCCATAAACACCTTCATGTACTTCTTCAAGAGCCAAGCGTGCCTCATCGGGCCTGAGACATCTTAAGTAAGGAACCACATAAGACCTTTTATACAAAATCCCATCTATCAAGGAGTATCTCAGCGCTCGAACAACCAAACTCTGTGCTTCAGTCACATCATTTGGCAGCCAACCAGTTTGAATACGGGCCTTAATGGGATCTATCCAAGATGTCCCCAGTCCTATTGGAGCTACGAGCTTAACATCAATGCTCCGTGTCTTCAGAACGCGAAAATATACACTTCCTGAACTTTCCTCTATCTCAGATGAAGCAAACTTTGATAATGCATCTGCCTTACTATTTTCCTCCCATGGGATGTGCTCAACATGGCATTCATCGAATTGGGTCACCACAGCTCTTTCTAGGCGGACATATTTAGCCATCGTATCATCCCTTGCCTCAAACTTTCCCTTCACCTGGGATATGACCAACTTCAAGTCTCCACAGACCGTCAAGTTCTTGACTCTCAGTGTCCCTGCTAGGCCGAGGCCAGCTATCAGAGCTTCATATTCTGCCTCATTATTTGTGGTTGGAAAGTCCAACTTCATAGCATATTCAATTAAGAACCCATCAGGGCTTTGTAAAACCAAACCAGTTCCACTTGAATTTGTTTTTGATGCTCCATCAAAATAGAGGACCCAATATTCCTTTTCCTTAATTTCCTTCTCTTTATCCCCTTTATCACCTTTTGTGTTTGGAGGTGTAGTATCTTCCTGCCCCCGACTTCTTGGTTGGGTATGGTACATTCCACCACGAAGTCAGCCAATGCCTGGGCTTTTATTGCCGTTCGTGACTTATATTTGATGTCGAATTCTCCCAGCTCTATTGTCCACTTAATTAGCCTCCCACTAGCCTTGGGACTATGAATAATATTTCTCAAGGGCTGATTTGTTAGCACTTCAATCTTATGAGCCTGAAAGTAAGGACACAACTTTCTCGAAGCCATTACCAAGGCTAAAGCAAACTTCTCAATAGTTGAATAATTCAACTCAGCTCCATGCAGAATTTTGTTGACATAATCTATGGGTTACTGGATTTTCAGTTCCTCCTTAACCAATACAACGCTCAAGGCATTCTATGAAACGACCAAGTACAAGTATAAAACTTCATTCAAAGCTGGCTTGGCCAACAACGAGGCCTGAGCCATATATTTCTTTAATTTCTCAAATGCCTTCTGGCTTTCCTCACTCCATACAAAATCTTTGACCTTCTTTAAGGATTTGAAGAACGACAAGCACTTGTCCCCAGACTTGGAGATTAATCGCCCCAATGCAGCAACCCTTCCAGTGAGATTTTGAACATCTTTGATAGTTTTTGGTGGCTCCATGTCTATAATTGCCTTTATTTTATCGGGATTGGCCTCGATTCCTCTCTTGGAGGCCATCAATCCTAAAAATTTCCCAGATCCTACTCCGAAACACACTTTGTAGGATTTAACATCATCTTGTGGTATCTCAGGACCTTGAAAGCTTCCCTCAAATGAGTTATATGGCCAGTCTTTACTAGACTCTTGACTAACATGTCATCAACATAAACTTCCATGGTCTTGCCAACAAGATCCTTAAAATTTTTATTTACCAACCTTTGATAGGTGGCTCCTGCATTCTTGAGACCAAATGCCATAACAAGATAACAATAAACACCAAAGTCAGTGATGAATGATACATTTGGGATGTCGTCCTTGTGTATCTTGATTTGATTGGATCCACTAAACCCATCCATGAAGCTCAGCATCTCATGTCCAGCGGTAGCATCTATCAAAGTATCTATCCTCGGTAATGGGAAACAGTCCTTAGGGGATGCGTCATTCGAATCAGTGAATTCCACACACATCCTCCATTTTCCATTGGCCTTCTTTACCATCACAGGGTTTTCTAACCATTCTGGAAATTGTATCTCCTCGATGAAACCAGCCTCTAATAACTTATCTACTTCCTGTTTTATAGCTTCTTGCCCCTCTGGAGCAAAACTTTTTTTCTTTTGCTTCACCGTCTTCTGACTCGGATCCATATTCAGCTTGTGAATAATCAGTTCTGGGTCTATGCCTGGCATATCAGCTACCGACCATGCAAATACATCACTATTTTCTTGCAGAAATTTCACCAACTTCCTTCTAAGGGGTTCCTCTAATGTGGCTCCAACGAAAGTCACCTTCTCAGGATCCTCAGGAGCTAAAGGAACCGAAACCAAGTCTTCTGCTGGTTTCCCTCTTTTCTCCTCGTTCTCTCGGATATCCTGATCTTCAATAGGCAAAACCTGCCCCCCTAACTCCATCTGCCCTCAATGAGGCCACATAACAACTTCTAGCCATTTTTTGATCTCCTCTTTCTTCTCAAATCCCGTTCCGGGTGGGAAACTTCATAACTGAATGGTAGGAAGAAGGGACTGCCTTGAAGGCATAGTATCCCCGTTCTTCCCATGATAGCGTTGTAGGTTGAACTAGCCTTCACCGCCACAAAGTCCAACATCTGTGTTGCTTGCCTCGGTTCCTGACCTATGGTTGTTGGCAACTTGATTATCCCTTCCACGGGGCACTCTACTCCCGTAAATCCATATATTGGCATGTCAGTTGGGGTCAATTGGGAATCATTATAACCCATCCTTAAAAAGGTGTCATGGAGCAAGATATCCACTGAAGCCCCATTATCTACGAGGACCCTCTTCACCGGGCTGTTCCCTATTATCGGTATTATGACCAACGGGTCGTCATGAGGAAATTTCACACCTTCCAAGTCAGAATCATCAAATGCCATTGTCACTCCTATCCTGGCCCTCTTCAGGGCTTCCCCAATAATATGCATGATTTCTCTGGTATATGCTTTCCTTGAGTTTTTTGATAAACCAGCAGCAGTTGGTCCTCCAAAGATTGTGTTTATCACAAGCCCTCGGGGTCGTGGTCCTCCAAAAATTGTATTTATAACCGGTCCCCTAGGATGGGGATTCCGCCCCTGATCGTCTTGGTCCCTTCTACGATCTTCAAAGTTCTTTATCCCATTATTATTCCTATCTCTTCCTTCCCCAGTGTACTTGTTCAATCTTCCTTTCTGAATGAGGAATTCTATTTCATCTTTCAATTTCCTACACTCATCGGTGTCATGACCAATATCTTTGTGAAATCTATAATATTTGCTCTTATCTAGCTTGGCAGGATCAGCCTTCAAGAGTTTAGGCCAACGAATATCTTGATCTTTCTCGATTTCCATCAAGATCTGACTTCTAGGAGCATTCATCTTAGTGTATTCAGTGAACTTTTGGCCAGGTCCTCCCTTCTTTAGGGTTGAATCAAGGTTTTGCTCAGTTCTGGGATACTTGTCCTTAGCAATATATTCCAGATCAGTTTTTCGCTTCTTGCCTCCAGTGGGCTCGCTACTCACTATTGTCTTCCTCATGCTCTCCTCTACCTTGATGTACTTCCCGGCCCTATCTTAGAGCTGCAACATATTTTCAGGGGGTGCTTGGCCAAGAACATCTTGAAGAACTCATCCCTAGTTCCCTGTTGCAGTGTTATCATGGCTACCTTGTCATCAAGGTCCAAGACTTTTAAAGCTTCCTTTGTGAAATGATTCAGGTAGTCTCTCAAGGATTCCTTCGCTCCCTGCACGATGCTCATGAGGGATGCTGAACTTTTCTCATGCACTCTCCCGCTGATGAACTGCTTAATAAAAGCCTGACTTAATTCTCTAAAGGACTTGATAGAGTTTGGGGGCAAATGACTATACCATCTTTGAGCCATACCCGACAGGGTTTAAGGAAAGGCCTGACACTTAATAGCATCATTCACGGGCTACAACAATAGTGCATTAGAGAATGTCCTGACATGATTAGCGGGATCTCCCGTGCCATCATAAGCTTTGATAGTGGGCATCTTGAACTTCCTTGAGATATGGGCATTCATTATCTCTTCAGTGAATGGTGGAGTAGGATCATCAGGATCTCCACGGGGAAGAAGATTGTTTGGATCAGCTCCTGGGACTACAGTCCTTCTTTGTGACGGACCATCCAGGTCTATGATTGGAGGAGGATTCCTCCCTCTAGGTGGTAGTGGGGGTCTAGGAGCCTGGTGCGCTTCCAAGTTGCGCTTCAGCCTTTGAATCTCAGCCTCATGAGCCCTGATTCTCTCATGCACTTCCTGGGGATTCGTCCCTCGGGTGCTCCTGGGACGTTGGTTACCATCAGGCATCGGCTCTTTTTCAGCACGTCTCCTTCTTGGGGCCACTTCATCATCCGAAGATTCAGAGTCTCTCTTAATATAAGGACCAGAAAATTCCTGATCCTCCGGGATAGTTGCCAAACCTTGTATGTAAGAGGTGTTTGCCCCTGTGCTTCACTCCGTCTAGCATGTCCACTTCCTCCAACCTCGGGGTATAGGGGCATCTCATAAGGGGGATTAATGGTCACAACAGTTGAATATTCATACCTAATGGGTCGAGAATTCACAGGTGTATGTAGTTGTTAAAGTTGGGGATTCGTACCTTGAGGGGTCGGGGGAATCGTCCCTTGGGGTTGAGGTTCAGTTGCCTCTACCTGGGCTCCTCCTTGGGTGGCGACATAGGTTAAATGTGGAGGTACCTCCATGGTTGATGAAATCGTTTGGGTTATCCCCGCTGGTGTTCCTCCTTCTTGGGCGCTGCCTCCTTTCCGTGTTCTCTCCATGGTTGTTGTTGTGCTTTCCCACAGACGGCGCCAAATGTTATGGATTAAAAACTAAGGTATATTAATTGCTGTATTTATTACTAAGATTCGGGAGCTCAAGGCCTTCAATGGCTGCTCTCGTGTTTTGTAGCTAAATTCTGCCTTTACGAGATGCCTACGTATCTCTGTGAATTAGAGAATCAAGACAAAAACTTAGTTCTGATTGATGGGGTGAGTCCCTTTATATAGATGTTGGGAGCCTTTAAATTGGACTAGGGTTAGGAGACTTGTTTGAACAAGTTCTCAGACTTTGGATAGACTTTGAAGTCCTAGAATAGAGGAATCAGATTCCTAGTTGGTGTAGGTGCCTTTTGAGGCTATCTTTTATAGAATTACATCATCGTTAGGACTCATTTAATGAGCTAGTAATCCCCATATTTATTAATTACGAAATTAATAAATAATCAGGACTTTGGGCCTCATTAATTGGGCCTCGTTATTGAACCATATCAGGTCTAATTAATTCAACATTAATTATTTTTTTAGGCTAATTTTAGGCCCATATCAGATGTATAATTTGTAATTTGTTTAACCCTTAATTTGGTTATTCTTTTCCAAGTTCTATATTATTATTTATAAATAATAAATTATTTATTATTTAGTTAATTTGATTAATGTAGAACTTGAACACACAAAACCATTTGGCGATGACCGGGTCGGAGTTTTTTCTCCTGCAAAGTTTAAGTAATATTTATGTCTCTCACCACTATATTTTCGGTAGCTTTCATATTGATTATGGATTCTGAATCAAATACTTGAATGTGCAGTGGGTCAAATTTTTATTACGTGAGTGATCCCAAGGAACAAAGTCCATACATATGTTCAGCCCCAATAAAGGTATGCATACCTTTAGTCTTGCTATAATAGAAGATGTATTCTGGTGAACCAATATTTCGTGTCTACTATTAATTCACATTAACTGGTTTACTTGTTTATAAGAAAATTGAAGATTAGAGTGTCTTTATTGCAAAATCATATTGAGGTCCCCGGAGAGGGGTAAGAGATATTTTTAGATAATATTGAATAGCCCTTGTAATTATTGTTTATAAGAAAATTGAAGATTAAAGTGTCTTTATTGCAAAATCATATTGAGGTCCCCGGAGAGAGGGCTAAGAGATATTTTTAGATAATATTGAATAACCCTTGTAATTATAAATTATCGTTTTTGTTTCTAGTTTAGTAAATAGTTTATAGATTAGCCATAATTGATGATTCTTCAGAAAAGACAGAGGCATATATATTTTGGTTATTAAAATTTAGTTTGGAAGTCATTAGAGGATTGCTAAATTATGTTTCTGAACAGGGTTATTAGTATACAATTTGCCAACATTACAACTTCAAGTCTTGGATTGGTCTTCTGCAAATTTTTAGTTGAGGTAACTTTTGATCTTTATATAGATACATGTATTTTTTCGACATAGTTTTTAATAATTGTGTTAGTGTAGATGATGGTCATATATTTGTATAATTAAACATCTATTTTCCATGTTTTTTTTAAAGGAATTAATCTGTAACAACCCAAATCCGGGGTCAAGATTTGGTGTCACTAAACAATCTTTACATAAAACAAAAGAATATTCAATTAACCCCTTGAATCCGGATCATTTACAGGTTATGGTATGAAACAAGAATCTAACCCATTACAACTCATAATAACTAAAATATAAGTGTTAATACCTTTGAACTAATGCTCTTGTCACATTCTTCTAACACCTTCAACCTCTCGCAGCGGAAATTTCTCTAACTCCTGCTGTCTATCAAAACTATTTACTTTTATCTTTATCTGTTTCTGGCAGAAATAAGAATTTTCAAAGCAAGAGTGAGCCAAAAATGCCCAGCAAGTATATAATTTGAGTTTCAGGCATTAATATCAAAGGAAAAACTTCCGGACAGAATCTTAAAACAATTTTAAACAATTTCGTTTATTTGAGCGAGTTGAGCAAATAAACGTTGGCTGACACGAGCCTTTAACTAAAAACCCAAAAATGACAAATGATTCCCCGATTCATCTACTGAATCAGGGTTTTGTCCGGTTTTGGAATCATAAAACCTTTCGAGAAAGGATGCTGTAAATGGCGATCAACAATAAACTAGACTGGACACTAGAAACCAACATATGCACTATAACCTGCTGATCAGTCAGGATACAGTGCGGATCTATACCCAACTGCATAGACCCAACCAACATATGGGGCACCCAGGCAACTATGGCCTAATAATCAAGGGTTCGGGTTATACCCGTCCCGTATCGTAACCATCCAGTCCATAGAGAATTTTGCTATGGATATACTTGGGCCTTTCCCCATGGCCACGACACAAAGGAAGTTCCTGATTGTGGCTATTGATTATTTTACTAAGTGGATTAAAGCTAAACCTTTAGCCAAGATCACAACTAAGCAGGTTGCACAATTCCTGTGAGAAATATCATGTGCAGACATGGAATCCCGCACATCCTGGTCACTTATAATGGAACACAATTTAACAACGAAGAGTTCAGGGAGTACTGCGAGGAGAATGAGATCGAATTACGGTTCACCTATGTAGCTCATCCACAAGCCAATGGGCAAGCGGAAGTAGCGAATCGTATAAATCTAGATGGGTTGAAGAAGAGGATTGAGAAATCTAGGAATAATTGGGTGGATAAAATACTCCCAATACTTTGGGCCTACAGAACTACTTGTAGAGTCACCATCGGAGCAACTCCCTTCATGTTAGAAGATGGGGCAGAAGCAGTTGTTCCTGTAAAAATATCGTACTCATATCCCCGAATCCAAGCTTTCAATGCTGAGGAAAATGAGGAGGGACAATGATTAGCCCTGGATTTAATAGATGAAGTACGAGATGCGGCTCACGCAAGGATAGTGGAATGTCAAAAGAAAACCTCTTTTTATTACAACCTAAGGGTAAAAGAGAGATTCTTCAAGCAAGGAGATTTGGTCCAAAGGAAGGTGGAAGCCTCTTGTATAGGGCAGAAAGGAAAGCTCGCCCTGAATTGGGAAGGACCATACAAGATTAAGAGCATTTAAGGAAGGGGATCTTACAAGCTGGAAACCATGGATGGAGAAGAAGTACCTCGGGCTTGGCATGCTTGAAATCTGAAGATTAACTACATATAGGTCCAACTTATTAAGGTTCGAACCCTCGAGGAACACGTTGGCGTACAAATTGTTGCCTATCTTATGGGCTTACCGAACTACCTTCAAGTTGACAACAAAAATAACCTCAGTCATGCTGGCTTATGGAGCAGAGGTAGTGGTGCTGCTGGAAATTACATATGTATAACCAAAAGTTGAAGCTTGCAATCCAGAGACTAACAAAGAAGGCATGAGGCTAGCCCTCGACCTAATTTATGAGGTCATGGATGAAGCTAAAGCCCCTCAGTGAAGAGCCTCCCTCTACTACAGTAGAAGGGTTAAAGAAAGTTTCTTTCAAGAAGGAGACTTAGTCTTGGGGAAGGTTGGGGCATCCATAGTTAAAGAAAAGGAAAGCTAGCCCCTAATCGCGAAGGGCCATTTTGAGTCAAGTGCGTTCTAGGACAAAAATCCAACAAGTTAAAAACCATGAATGGTGAGAAAATGCCAAAGCCTTACTATGTCATAAACTTGAAGGATTATTATGTATGATAGAAAAAGCAAATATGTGGGAAGCACAGAATATGTGCCGAGTACTGAAATAGTACGCAAGGAAATGATAATAAAAGTTGTTAAAGGCCCGAAGAGCCCAAGTTTTGTCCGATTAGAGGCTCGTAGGTGTTGCAATCATTCAATTGCAGTTAACTAAACTCGGGTAACGATTATATACCAGAATATATTGTACCTGAAGAGTTCAAGTGACATAAGTAAATGTTTGATACGTGTAAAAAGAAGGCTTGTAGCCCCAAAGATGCCTCGACTTTTTTGGGCTTGCAATGTACAAAGCTCCATAGCGTGATTGCATCTAACAAGTAGAAATAAGGTCGATGAAACCAATTTCTATTCAATGTAAGGGTTAGACCCATATTTCAGGATATTATCTACTTATGCAAGTTTATCATCTTATCTATCAATTTATTTATGAGTGAGCATCTAACGAATGCAAGTCCTGAAAAACCAATTGCCGAAAATAAAAGATATCTGCATAAAGATAGAAGATCCCGAAAGATCATAAGTGGAGTCCCGAAGGACAACTAGGATGCACAATGAAAATGTTCAAAGTCCATAAAGGACCGAAAGCAGATAAAAGTAAAATAAAGAGCCATAGCAGGCATATGAAGCCATGCAAGGCCGCGATGGTCACTCATCAGAAGACCTTATAGCCTCGACACATACAAACTCAAATTATGAGTTGATAACATAGATATGGGTAAAATACAATTAGGTTTGAATCCCACAGCGCCCAGGTAGCGCCATTCCTAACAGTCGTTACAATACCGTCTCCTAGGCGGGGGTAACCCACGCCTAGGATTAATGATCGAATGAAGGTACCCTTTTCTTATTAAAAGAAAAAAGGAGAAATATAATGAAGTAAGTTAAATCTCAACCAATACCCAAGAGGTGGAATTTTTCCCGTGTTCAACAATATGCCTCCTAGGCGGGGGTAACCCACGCCTAAGAAGGCTTTAGCCAAGAAAGCATTCGAGTAACGCTCAGGAAGCAAGGTTTCTATACGTGTTTTTCAACATACCTCCTAGGCGGGGGTAACCCACGCATAGGAAGGATTCAGCCACGAAGGCCTTCTTTCAACGCCAGGGAAACAAAAATTTTTGGTCGTGTTCGTCATCTTGCCTCCTAGGCGGGGGTAATCCGCGTCTAGGATTGATGGATCGGGCTCCAACTACGCCAGTTAGATATTGTTCATAGGCTTGGAAAGAAAGTTGTTTCCTAGGCGGGGGTAACCCACGCCTAGGATGGAGTGGCACAATCAAATTATTTATGAAAATAGAAAAAGAAAAGGGAGAAAATTATTAGAAAAAAGGAATACAAAATTCTCAAAATAGAGAATTTTGTATAATGCACGAATGCATAAATTAATGTCAGATGACAACAAAAATTACGAGTAAATTCGTAATTTGATATATAAATTCCTCAAAAAGTAAGGAATTTAAAAATAGAATTAACTGGAAATAATAGAAAATAATTTTTAATATTATTTTCTATCCAATTAGTTATATTATGTACGGTTGCACAAAATAAATATGTCCGCTGACACAATAAATTATGACAAGGGTTCATAATTTTATGAAAAGAAGAAAGAAAAAAAGGGGAGGTGATAAAAAAAAGAGACAAAAATTGATGAAGAAAAAGACAAAAAATTGATGAAAAAAAGAAGACAAAAGTGATGAAAACAAAAGAGACAAAAAAATTGGTGGGCAAATAAAAAGAGAAGATTAAAAAAAAGAAGGGGAGGAGATGTAAAAACAACGCCAAGGAGACAAGCTCCCGGCCGTGGGTAGGAAGGTCACCTCCTAGGCGGGGTGTACCAACGCCTAGGATGAATAAGCAGCTGAAAAATAGAAATAGGTAGGGGCCGTGTTGAATTTTGTATGCATAAAAAGTTTCTGAATTATTAGGAAAAAATACCCGTTGGTATAAATAAATTTCTGAATATTAGAAAAAAGTACCTGTTGGTATAAAATAATTCCCAAACTTTTAGGAAAAAATACCCGTTGGTATAAAATAATTTCTAAAATATTAGGAAAAATACCCGTTGGTATAAATAAATTCCTGAATATTAGTAAAAAGTACCCGTTGGTATAAAATAATTTCTAAACTTTTAGGAAAAATACCCGTTGGTATAAAATAATTTCTAAAATATTAGGAAAAAAATACCCGTTGGTATAAATTAATTCCTAAAATTTTTGGAAAAAATACCCGTTGGTATAAATTAATTCCTAAATTTTTTGGAAAAAATACCCGTTGGTATAAATTAATTCCTAAATTTTTTTGAAAAAATACCTGTTGGTTTAATATAATTCCTAAAATATTAGGAAAAATTACCGAAAATACCGAGAGGTACGGAAAAAATTCCTAAAATTTTAGGAAAAATTACGAAAAATACTAGAAAGTAAGGGAAAAATCCTGTAAATTAGGAAAAAAAATCCCAGAAAGTAAAGGAAAATTCCTGTAAATTAGGAAAAAAATCCTAGAAATTAAGGGAAAAATTCCTGTAAATTAGGAAAAAATCTCAGAAATTAAGAGAAAATTACTGAAAAATACCAGAAAATTCCTAAAGAGAAGGAATAAGGTAAGAAAAGTAATAGGGAGGTTATAAAAAACCGTGAAGCCATGTGCAAGGCGAATCGTTGTAAATGTGTAGGTCGCTCCACACTTTACGTAAAAACGATACCCTGTAAGGGTACAAATGAACTTAACTTTTGCGAAATCTTTTACAGTTTCGCAGAAGTTGGGGGGAAAATGATATGAGCCTAAAATTAGCCTAAAAAAATAATTAATATTGAATTAATTAGACCTGATATGGTTCAATAACGAGTCCCAATTAATGAGGCCCAAAGCCCTGATTATTTATTAATTTTGTAATTAATAAATATGGGGATTACCAGCTCATTAAATGAGTCCTAACGATGATGTAATTCTATAAAAGATAGCCTCAAAAGGCACCTACACCAACTAGGAATCTGATTCCTCTATTTTAGGACTTCAAAGTCTATCCAAAGTCTGAGTAACCCTAGTCCAATTTAAAGGCTCTCAACATCTATATAAAGGGACTCACCCCATCAATCAGAACTACGTTTTTGGCTTGATTCTCTAATTCACAGAGATACGTAGGCATCTCGTAAAGGCAGAATTTAGCTACAAAACACGAGAGCAGCCATTGAAGGCCTTGAGCTCCCGAATCTTAGTAATAAATACATCAATTAATATATCTTAGTTTTTAATCCATAACAAAATCATTACAATTATTATATTACATTATAGATTATTAAAGAAAGTCGGTATAATTTTATTCTTACAAAACTACCATGTTCTAAAGATTAAAATTAGTAAATAATTAATATTTACTCTAATAGTTATTATAATTAATTAAATAAGATTGAATGTTTTGAAAAAAATTAAAAAATTTATCAAAATAAATAAGTTTAAAAATCATATTATATGAATATTTTATAAACATTCAAAAAACTAGTAATGCTAAAGATATTAAAGTACCAAACTTCTAATCAAAATAGATCCAAAATGACAGCAGTGATCATCAGATCATCAGCTACAACTCAATTAAAATAGTTGACCCCGCTCAATACAAATTAATTTCATCAATAGAATTCTCTCAAATTATCTAAGTTCATTTAGGATTAAATTTTGTACCAATTTGGTACATCTTAATTATAATTTAGAAAAATATTTGTATAATAAGTTATTTAGTGATTTAAATTAAAAAACAGTTTACATGTAAAAATTAATAAGAGAAAATTTTCAACTAACCTAATTTTTTATACTTTTATATGACAAAAGTTAATATCTTAATTTCTATATGACCCTAAATTCAAATTTTATTTTTTACTTTAAAAACATTCATTTTTAAGTGATACGTGTTTATTAAACATAAGGAATTGTATTTTAACATAAGCAATCCAATTTCATGTTGGCATATGCAAGAGCCTAAGAGAATGCAAGTTTTGTGTTTTTTTCAATTTCATGAATTTCTAATTTAATTTTCAAATATAGCATTTGTGTTTATCTCATGTGTACTAATTATTAAGAATTAATTGGTTATGGGATTATTTGGTATTCGACTCGAACAGAATTATAATTTGAATTAATTTTAAAAGAGTTAAAAATATATGTTTTTTCTTATTTTTAATAATAATAATATTTTTGATAGTCATGTTAACTATTTTTAGGAAGGTTTTAACCAAACAACCAATCATAACCTATTACACCTAAGATAGCCTATTACGCTTAAAATAACATATAATAATTTTAATATTTATTATCATATTATTATTATATTTAATTTTTGTTATAAAAGGTAAATTATGAAATAAAGTAAATAAAATTTTGAAATTTATGATATTAGTTTTAATATAAATGATTTAATCTTATTTTTTTCAAATTAATTTTGAGATTCAAATATGTTTTTTATATAAATAGTCAATGGAGACAGTTTTTAGTTATATGACATTTTTTAAATTAATTATATATAATTTTAGTACGCAAGATGAACGAAAAGTGTTTTTGTTGAGAGGGAAAGGCAAATTTTATTTTTATTTTTAGTGAAAAATGATAAGCGTTTGGTTATTTTTTATTATTGTGCTAGGCTATTTTTTGGAAAGTGTCAACCAATCAACCAACAAAACTATGTTTTGCTTATAATAGTATAGTATAAATGATAGATTGATATTATTTTTTAAAAATATTATTTTTATATTTTTTTCTTGATTTCTTGATTATATTGTTATATTATAATTAATTACTAAAATTAATTTTGAAAGTGTTTGGTTTCCTACAAAAGTGGTAAGAAAGAAGTTGAGTGCAATTAAATATTAAGTTGGATAAAAATTCATAGAATTTGTAGTTATATTAGATACTTGATTTATTTTTTTAATAAAATTATATTTAATTAAGCTTTATTTTGGAAGGTGTTAACATACTTTTTTAGGAATGTGTTAACCAACCGACCAAACGAAATCATGTTTCGCTTATAGTAGTATAATATAGATTCATAGAATTTGTAGTTATCTTAGATACTTCATTTATTTTTTTAATAAAATTATATTTGATTAAGCTTTATTTTGGAAAGTGTTAACATATTTTTGAGGAATGTGTTAACCAACCGACCAAACGAAACCATATTTCGCTTATAATAGTATAGTATATGATATGGATAGAAAATACATCCTAAAGACACATTAAATGTCACATTAATTATATTTGGGCTTCTTGTCTAAAAGTCCAGTACAAGCCTGTCTGATCTGGACTCATAGTAGACTCAAGACGGCCAATGTTGACAAGGCTTGCTAGCTGAGGTCGTCAAGGTCCACGAACACAAGCTGTTCACGGACTAGACCCAATACGGCTGGAAGATCAGAGACGTGTGTTCTAAACGGACTCAAAGTCCTACAGAGAAGGTTCTAAAACTCTTTCCTCCATATGACTGCTAAATACCATCTAGGTTGGAGACTTGTCCACCAAGTCTCCCAACAGAAGTCTAACCCTAGACTCACATCTATATAAAGGGCTCTACCCCTCAACCTAGAACTATATTTTTGGCTTGATTCTCTACAACACAGAGATACATAGGCATCTTGCAATGAGCGGTAGTCCCGAACGCAAGAGCAGCCATTAAAGCTCGAAACTCACCAACCCTAGCATTAAATACTAAAGTACTCAGGTTTTTATTCCACAACATTTGGCGCCGTCTGTGGGAAACTTACAATAACCATGGTGAACACATGGAGCAGAAACACTAGTAGGACAGACACTCCTGTCCTAGCGCGAGCAATCACATTAGTGGTGGAAGTACCATCACACTCAACTTATGCCTCCACCCAAGGAGGAACCCTGGTAGGGGCAACTGAGGCTCGGCCATAAGGGACGAATCCCCTGACTTCTCAAGGGACGAATCCCCAACTTCAGCAGCTGCATGTACCTGTGAACTCTCAATCCCTTGGGTATGAGTACTCGACAATTGTGACTACTAAACCCCCTTACGGGATACCTCTATACCCCGAAGTTGGAGGGAGTGGACACTCTAATAGGAGTGAAGCACAAGGGCGGACACCCCAATACATACATGGCTTGAATCCTATTCCGAAGGATAAAAAATTCTCTGGACATTATACTGAAAGAGACTCCGAATCATCGGATGATGATGTTACTCCAAGAAGGAGGCGTGCTGGCAACGAGCCGATGGCTGATACTGAACAACGCTCCAGGAGAACTCAAGGGACGAATTCCCAAGATGTTCAAGAGAGGATCAAGGCTCATGAAGCTGATATCCCAAGGCTGAAGCGTGACCCGGAGACACAACTGACTTCAAGACCCCCACTTGCTCCAAGACGGAGAGGTCCTCCCCCAATCATAGACCAGGATGGTCCAATACCAAGAAGGGCAGTTGCCCCAAGGGCTGATCCAAGTGATCTTATACCCCTAGGAGATCTTGATGATCCAAACCCACCATTCACTGATGAGATAATGAATGCTCACATCTCAAGGAAGTTCAAGATGCCCACCATCAAAGCATACGATGGTACTAGTGACCCCGCTAATCATGTTAGGACATTCTCTAATGCCTTGTTGCTACAGCCCGAGAACGACGCTATTAATTGTCGGGCCTTCCCTCAGACCCTATCGGGTATGGCTCAAAGGTGGTAGAGTTGTCTGCCCCGAAACTCTATTGGATCCTTTAAGGACTTGAGCCAAGATTTTATCAAGCAATTCATAAGTGCACTACTAGAAATACTGCATACGACATCAGTGCTTAGACATCGGCATGTAAAGCACCCGATGTTAAAATATATTTTAATATCGGTTTCTAAATAAGCGATGTTAAAAATATTTTTGACATCGGTTTCTTATACTAGCCGTTGTCTATGTTCCAAAAAAAACTTCCAAATACAAGTTTTAAACTTTAACATCAGTTATTTTTATAAGCCATTGTGTATGACCAATTTAAAAAAAATTCAAATTTGACTTGCCATTTTCCCTGTTTTAATACAAATATTTCCCCTCTTTACCAAAGATCTTTCCCCCCTTCACCAAAAATCTTTCCCCCGCTACCTCATTTTTTATTTCCCCCTTTCCTAAATTATCTCTCTCAAATTTTTCCATTCTCTCAAACATCCAACTCAAACCCGACTGTAACCTCGATTCTCTCTCTCCCTCCATCTCTCTCAACACTGAAACCCAATATCCTCAATATCTCAAACCTCGACTCAATATCCTCTCTATTCCATCTCTCTCTCTCATCTCTCTATCAACCCATCTCAAACCCTAATTATTTCATCCTCACAAATGAGTACTCACTAATTCATAAATTTAAACCATGTACCGTAATTAAGCACAGGCCCAACTTGAAATGGGTTAAATTCATGCTTAATAATCTTAAAAAAAAACTTCCTTGGTTTGATTTATACGAAATCGATTGGGGGAAGGTCAGATTCTGGACTTGATGAAAGTGATTGATAATGGTTTGATGAAAGGGTTGGAGTTTTTCATAACAAATTGAGCTTGAAATTAGGAATATTTGATTTAATAGCTTAAAATCAAGCCTTGTAAGCAACTGGTTTGGTTTGAATAGGTATGTAAATTTCAGATTATTTTAAATTTTAGGTTGTGATTTTAATTAGGTTTTTATTCATAGATCTGCTTTAAAGCTTGAGTTATATGGTCATTCTTTTTACTGTTGTTCTTGCCCAGGAGCTAGGGATTGACGATTTACCCATTCAGTGACTTTTGGCATTGGACTTTCCCAAAATGGGTACTGCCGGGTCGGGTTAATTCAATAATAGACGCCTGTTGGCATTTCAGTCTTCCTTCGCTTTCAGGGCCTATCCGAATCATGATCAGTATAGGTGTTCTTGGATTTCTGATATGGTTTACGCGTTACTGGTTCCCGGAAGAGTTAATATCTCCATTAACTAAACCCTTTCTTACCCTGTTTATCAAAGTGCTTCTCCGATTGCTCAAGTTACATTAGCTGTGGAACCAGTCGAGGCTGGTCAAGATCAATAGGCCAAGTTACTTTGGAGCTATGAAGCTGACCTTATTCGTTATTAGAGAAAGGAGAAAGGACTTTTTCAGCTTGCTGACTGGGGCTGGCAGCGAAATGCACAAAGTAGTTTATTTTCATGTCATGTATGGTGCGACTTCTTTCATTTGGTAGGGCGGCAAAAGGCTACTTCAATCTAGAAAACAGCCGGAAACTCGAGAGGGGCCCCCAAAATAAGGGCTGTGTTTTAAGCCCACACCATTAGTTCTAGTTTCAGTGCCAGCAACGTAGCCATATCATTCAAAAATCCAGTTACGTTTAAGTCACCATCTATCTGAAAAAGTCTTATCATCTTGTTTATTCAAAAAAATTAAAAACGTTATTTTAGTACGCTCCTCTAACAAGGAGCATAGAAGTGCTTTGGCGCCCTCTTTCGAGGGGTGTTGTGGCGGTGCCGGCGCCACTTCGGCACGCGATCGCTACCATTCAAGGGGGCGACAACCATGCTTCCTCACCCCAGTCGAAGACCCCACCGTGGTATACGCCAATAAGACCTCCGCTGCTTTGTTCCGGAAAGAGGTACTCTAACTATTGAGAGCATCTCTTCCACTTCTTGCCTTTTTTTGCCTATCTGGCTTGACTACTCTGCTTGCATGGAAGAGTCACAATATTAAGAAACGAGGTCCAAGAATGAAGACTAAACTCGATCACTTGGCTGGGGGGTTTAGGAGGAAAGGAGAGTGAGGGGAAGAGGGGGCAGCCCTCGGCTTCAGAGCTAAGAATAATTTGTAAGGGATCGGGCGGTAATTAATTCATCTACACACCAGTTATTCTTCTTATCGAAATGAGCATGAGCAGCCAAGCGATATTTTATACCGAGTTTGTTCAACCTATCATCTAGCAAACCCGGTCTTCCCACTAAGGGGCTTTGGACTTCCCTCGAAATATCTACCTATCTTAAGAGTGCTCCCTCGCTTTATATTATGGAAAAGGCGCACTCAGACAACCACACGATGGAAAAAGTTTTATGATAGATTGATTAGCCGAGGCTTGGCTTTACGCTCCTTGGTCAATCGATTCCTCCATTTAAGTGGTTCTCGCTTGTGCTGTCAGTAAGAAGGTAGCCGGCGCCTTTCGAGTCGAGTCGATCGGGCTCGACGACTGGGAGAAGCGTTGTCCTAAGCCCTTTCGGGACTAGCTTCCCATTTTTCGTGACATCATATCACTTTCGGCAAGTCAATCTTTCGTCAAGTAGGTAAACAAGTAGGTAAAGTAGGTATACGAGCCACTTTTGCTTTGCCTTAGACTCTATTGGAACAAAGCAAAGAAGGAGGGGGAATGGAGAAAGGAAAGGGACAAGGGCGGTCTTGCTTGGCGCAAAGGCTGCTGGTTCGGGGGTAGAGTACAGTATTAAAGGTCCTCGGACTTCCAGGCGGTTTTTCTTTTGGGCAGCTGTTCACTGTTGGATCTCGCCAATACAGCCGAAATAAACAAAAAGGTGTTTGCCGCACGGGACAACAAACGAAGCCAGACACCTCCCTATCTTCTTTTAGCAGCATAAAATTCCTTTCGAGAGGGATGATCAACTCCGCAAATATCGAATCAAAGCGGATACTGGAGTGGGACCCTCCATAGCATCGGGTGACCAAGTATGTAGTGAAGTGGTCCGTGAAGGTTAAATAAGACTTTCCTCCGTATTTTCAGGAGTTAGCGTAGAAGGAAAGTTGACTTGGTAAAGATAAGCGCATTTGCCGCGCGAAAGCTTGAGTTGAATTCTAAGAAATTCTTAATTCTTAATTGGATGTGACAAGACCAGAACCCCGTGTGGACTATGACCCAACAAAAAGAGAGGTTAAACGAGCATCCCACACCCGAAAGTATGATTGGTTAGCTGCCGGGAAGGCCCTAGGGAGAGAAAGGGAAGGGTGCCGGGGGCTCAGTCTTTCAAGATTGAATCTTTCCCTTTCCGGTTTGAAATCATACCATTAGGCTTCCTTCCAGGGAAGACCTGCTAATCCGATGCCCACCCCGCCTCATAGTCGTCGGCCTTCCCCGGCCCCCCTTCGTCGCTCTTTGGGACTCAAGACCCGTGCCGAGAACTCCGATCATAAATAGGTTTCACATCTGACATATATGTGTTAAGCATATAATATAGCCTGATCTCTTTTCTTACGCTATTTAAAGTGCCGTCTTTCATTAAAGCAATGGTCTACGACTCTGCTGCTTGCTTAGGATAGGAGAGCATGGTTCTTTGTTTATGCTACTCACTCTCGGTTTGGTCCTACTTTTGGTTCATTTTGTTACTAAAACTCAAAGAAGTGGTGCCCCAAGGTAGCTTGTTGCTAGCAGGCACATCTAAGACTTTTCATTCGAATGTTGCAGTGGCAAGAGCTGCCTGGTGATCCCTAGGTTAGATTATTTCAATCACATAATTCTCAACGATTCAATCCAGCCACAGGTTCCCCTACGGCTATTCTTAGAATCCACAGCGGAAGTCTGATCCTTGTCAGATCCTTGTTTGGTTTCTTTTGACTCGACCGAAAACAAGCCTCTCAACTTTTTAGGTCTAGTGAGGCAAGGGCTCAAAGAAGTTTCGGCCCCGGATTTTCAGGACAACCCTGAAGCTCTAACAGGCCTTGGAGGACCGAACCTCTGGGTCATTAGTGGCATTTATTTGAAAATTCATAAGCCCTATCAGGCTTCCCCTTGTTTGCTGATTGAAGAAAGAGTTGCAAGTTGAAGCAAAAAGGGTAGGTTTTGCAGCTATATGAAACGAAAACAGTAAACCTTTTCCTTTCCTTGGGCAGTACCTCTGTTGCCTGCGCGTAGGGCCGTCCCCCACTCCCGTCCCGGGGCGCTAAGGAGCTTTTGTACAGGAAGGACTCTCTTTCTGTCTGCGCTAGGCGCTCCCGCGGTTTGCGAGAAGGAAAAAGGATGTTGTTTTTCCAGTTTGTAGGTCCCCGATTATAAGTTCTCGTTGACCTCTGTTCTTAGTCTACGATTATCCCTGCTCTTCCTCAGGATTTCACTTTAGTAGAGACTTGGTTTATTCAATATAGCTGGCTAACACTTCCCGGCCGTTGGGACCGCTGATGGGCATTTATCAATCAGCCGAGTCAGCCCCAGGCCTTCTATAGCTGAAAAATGGGAAAATGTAGAATAAGACACCTACCGAGACGAAAGCCAAGGGTGAGTCTCGTAGGTAGACGTATCGAACTGTACCCAATACAATAGGTCCTAGACATTAGTCAATAGCTCCTTTTTTCCCGAGCGCAGGAGTAAGAGCCTTTTGACCCTTCAATTCTTTAGGAGGAAAGCGAGTCCTAGCTATAGAGATTGGCCTGGCTGACTGAAGCTTTTGCTTTTCTCGACGTAAGGCCAGGTTCCGTAGGTAAGCTCTATTTGGCCCGGAGCGTGAAGGGGTTTAGGAGGGAGTTCTTTCACCCCCCAAGAGTTAAGTCAAAAGGTATGGTATAGCAGCCTTTCCGAACGAGACTCTGGGATCTCCTGTAAAAGTAAAATAGGTCGGAGTCTGAGGTCTTTCTAACCCTTTATTTGATGATTGCCAATTTTTTTTTACTTTTGAATGTAACATAGTATATTTGCTATTAATTTAATTTACACCTTAAGTTTAGATGCTCTGCATCTATTATGTCAATGATACTGGTCCCTTGTTATCATGCTTAAATGTCTTGGATTTTGTAGGAGTAGGATAGTCCATAAAATAGTAGAGAAATGTCAATTATAAGGGTTCTGATTTGTCCTTTTTCTGGTCATCAGTTGTGATTATACAAACATGTACACACTCTTCAGTTTGTTTATCAGTAGTTTGTTCATTAGGTTGCTTTTCTTAGCTTTGTGTTTTGTAGTTTTTCAAGGTCTTTATGGGATGTTGTAATTATTTCTCAACATTTATGAGGCGTATCAACTGATTTTTGATCTTGATTCTGGACTTTGTGTTTTAGCAGCAGCTGAAAAGTCATCTAACTGGAAGTTGGATGGCCTTATTGTTTAAAGCTTATTTTAATAAAATTTTTATAAAAATCCCCTTGCTATTGTTAGTATGCTTATCTCATTATATGCATGATTACATGTTCACAAATGTTGACCATTATCATCAACAACATTTATTATGCATCAATTAATTCACATTTTAATATTGGCCATCAACATGGACTGTATTTATTGTATATGATTAGCTCATTTACTTTTCTTTCTAATATGATGCACTAATAATTTTTAGTTATTCTTTTAAAGGACCACAATTATAGATGTTCTTCCATTTAGTAAATGTGGGTTATTTATGATTTACAGTAGGGATGAGCTTATGAAATTCCTTGACAAGTGTTGTGCCAAGTATAAGCTAGAATACGACTTCTTTTACTTGCCAATAGATTTCAGGTAAATGTGTGAAATATAAGAAATGATCATCATTTGTGCTTGGTTTAGCTTTAGACTGATGAGGTTCCTGTAACGAAATAAAATGTCAGGACCCAGCAAAACAAAGGATACACATTCATCAATTTCACCAAGTCCCCATATGCCAAGATCTTTCACCAGGTGATGACCGGTTACAAATGGGGATTCCATAAATTGGGTAATAAATATTTCACTTCAATCAAGACTTGCGAGATCACCTGGGCCAAATTACAGGTAAAAATCTTGGTTTTTGCAAGAAAATTTTTGAGATGAATGTTTTAAGATTTAAAGTTCTGAATAACATTTCTCTGGCTCGTTAAAATTATCGTTTAAGGGAAGGATGAGCTTGTTAGGCATTTCGAAGGAAGCAAGTTCCCATGCTATTGTAAACACTATCTGCCTGTGGAACTTATTCCTCCATGCAATGGTGATGCTTCTCTTTCAACACTGACCATTGTTTGTTGGTATTTAGCAACTGCATAAAAGATGTTGGTGGGAACCAAACAAACCCCTAGACATCCGTTTACTTCTTGGGGTGTGGTTGGTTTGGAAGGTTCTCATTTTAAGCTTTAGATAGCAGTAACTGGCAAGGTAAAAAATCTACGATCTGATGAATATGTACTTGTACATAAAACTAAAGGGAAAATATTTGGGGAGACTGTAATGAATCTTGCAAGTTCCTAAAGATATATGACAACCACAGTAACCCAGTTGCTAATTATTGCGAATTTGTATGTTTGAGTGTGAGATAATCTTCAAACTTATAGTCTTTATTTATTACTGTGGCCTGTGTGTAACATAAGTAATGATATGTAATTCGATACCTAATTTTTTTCAATTTTTTTCTGAAGTATCAGACAACATCTAAGATTCATGTTATCTTTTCTTCATACATCATAGTATAAAGTTTCACATACTAACAGTTAGCTTTGTAGTATAAATATACATAATTGATTTATGTGTTCAGTTCCCAAATATCTGATTCCTCATGGATTTTATCTTCAATTCAGATTTCAGAATGTCCTATGGATTATCTAGGAAAATTGATATTCATCTCAGATCACTTACTATGCAGGTAGGAATGTGCATTTATTTCATCCTTATGTTTAATTGGGAAGAGAATCCATAATTATATTGAAATAAGCATCAGACAAAATTATCTGTTGCAACTTTGTTCTTCTTCACAAGCAGCCAGCCTACATGTTACATACTTGTCTCCTTTTCTGTCAATTATTTCATTGTTCATTCAAATAATAACTGTACTGCTGACAATTACATCTAGGTGGGAAATATTGATAATATGGCTCCTGAAGTTCTGCTCGCATCTGACAACTAATCCACACCTTCTGATATTTGGGCTGTCGGCTGTGTATTTGCTGAAATGGTGATGGGACACCATTTGTTTGGGGAAAACTGTCGTCCACCTGAGTTGTTGAACAATATATGCAGGTGAATATAGTGCACAAAAATCTAGCCATATTATATGCTTAACATGCTTCTATTCTGACTACTATAAGCTCATTTATATGTAGCATTTTAGGCACACCTAATGAGGAAATTTGGCCTGGAGTGACCACATTGTGTCCTGCTATCAGCAAGCAAACAGTTTTTCCTCCTAAGGTAATGCAGGATCTCCGTGTAGTTATTTCCCTTCACCCTCTGATAGCATTAATGTTAAAAGAACTAATTTTTAGTCCTATGTTCTTCTTTTAGAATCTTACGGAAGTAGTTCAAGGTCTTGAACCAGCAGGAATAAATTTTCTATCAGTGAGTTTTTTAATTTAAGATTTTAAATTCTCCATCTATCCCAATATCCAACTATATGCATGCTCCCGTTTAAAATTTTAGCAAATATCAAAGATGAAACTTTTATATGCTTGTTGAACTTTCACTTTTGTTCAGTAATTCTTCCAACGCTCTTTTATATGTAGAACGTAAATATCATGAGTAATTAATAACCAATTTCCTTTTAATCTGTCAGAATATGCTGCGTGGAATCCAAGTGAAAGAATAACAGCTGCTGAAGCGCTTGAACATGAGTACTTCCATGGTATCCAGGGTCATATATGAATTCCAATAATCATTAAGTGTTGCTTGAGGGTCCAATGAACACCTTTAGTATAGGTACCACGAGAGTCGAACTCTTTCGGATGGAGTTGTCGGAATTTAAGAATAGGGTACTTAAAAATTAGTATAGTATGAGTTGGCTACTGGAATGCTTGTATTTTATTTGAAATGCATGTATAGTATGGTATGAGTAATATTTTGCTATTAGATTTGTAATTTGGATGAGTACCTTTATGTATCTGTTTGGATGTTTTTTGTTGGGATGTTGCATTGTTTTGGTTCCCTGTGGCTGTAAATAGTACCAGGATGGCATGTAATTTACAGAACATTAACATCACAATGGTACATGTAAACCGATGTGAAAAATGTACAAAAGACATCATGTAAAATAATATTAAACGAAAAAGAACTAAAAGACCGATGTTAAATAGTCATTTGCCATCAGTTCTGAAAAGAAACTCAATGTATTTTAAGTCAAATAACATCGGTTAGAGAAATTGACTGATGTTAAACAAAAAGATTTAACATCGGTTTCTTGAAGAACACCCATGTCTTATCCATTATTTCACATCAGGGGGCTAATTTAACCGATGTCTGATCAAACATTTCACATCGGGCAACTAATCTAACTGATGTCTGATCCAGCATCTCATATCGGTTTGTTCGAATTTTTTTTTAATAAAAGGCTTTTAGAGCTTGTAGGATTCATGTTTTAATGGATAAATACCTCATAATATACTCATATTCACCTAAAAAAACTGTAATAAAAGCTAAAATTTGTTGCAAAGACATCACATTTAATCTTAAAACCGATGTATAGCACTGTAATATACATCGGCTGTTAACCGATGTCAAAGGCTGATGACATTTAACATCACACGCGAAGACATCGGTTCAATTTTTTTTTAACATCGGTTCTGAATCGATGTCTGATCCCATATTTTTAGTAGTGGTGGCAGAGTGCATGAGAAGAGTTCAGCTTATCTCATGGACATAATCCAAGGGGAAAAGGAGTTCGTGAAAGAGTATCTGAATCGATTTATGAAGGAGGATTTGAAGGTCCCAGATCTTGATGATAAGGTAGCTATGATACTCTACAGCAAGGGACTAACGACGAGTTCTTTAAGATGTCCTTAAATTTGGTGACCCAGACCTTGAAGGTTTGAAATTTCCTCAGGATGATCCTCTGGTTATCACTCTGATATTTGGAAATTGTCCTGTTATGAGGGTCCTAGTGGATAATGGAGCTTCCGTGGATATTCTATTCCATGACACATTCATAAGGATGGGCTACAATGATTCTCAGCTAATTCCATCCGACGCACCCATCTACGGGTTTAACCATGTGGAATCCAAAGTCGAAGGAGCAATACAACTTCCCGTAACTATCGGGGAAGAGCCCAGGGAGGCCACACAGATGTTAAACTTCCAGGTTGTCAAGGCAGCCTCTACCTACAATGCTATGATGGGTAGAACAGGGATCCATGCTTTTAAGGCTGTGCCCTCAACCTACTACATGGTGCTGAAGTTCCCAACTAGGAATGGTGTTGGAGAAGCGAGAGGAGATCAGAAAATGGCCTGCAGTTGCTATGTTGCAACACTTAGGCCCGATGGAACTAGGGGGCAGGTCCTCCCCATAGAAGATATGGATGTCCGAGAGAATGATGAACTACGAGGGAAGCCAGTCGATGACTTGGTCCCCATTCCCTTAGATCCCTTAGACCCCGAGAAGGTCGCCTATATTGGGGCATCTCTGGACAAGCCCTTGAAGGGCCGAATGATAACTTTCCTTCAAGAAAATAATGATTTATTTGCTTGGAGAGCAGCTGATATGCCTGGGATTGACCCAAACCTTATAACTCATAGGTTGAACGTTGATCCAACTCGGAAGGCTGTAAAGCAAAAGAAGAGAACTTATGCCTCTGATAGGCTGGAAGCCATTAAGCAGGAGGTCGAGAAGCTTTTAGAAGCTGGATGTATTGAGGAAGTGCAATTTCCTAAATGGTTGGCCAATCCCGTAATAGTTAAAAAGGCCAATGAAAAGTGGATGATGTGCATTGACTTCACTGACTTGAATGATGCGTGTCCCAAGGACTGCTACCCCCACCAAGAATTGATACCCTGATAGATGCCACAGCTGGACACGAGATGTTAAGCTTTATGGATGGCTTTAGTGGTTATAATCAAATTAGAATGCATAAGGATGACAGCCCCAAGGTATCTTTCATAACTGGCTTTGGTGTATTTTCTTATCTTGTTATGGCTTTTGGACTTAAGAATGCATGAGCTACTTACCAAAGACCGGTAAACAAGATATTTTCCCATCTAATTGGGAAGACCATGGAGGTCTATGTTGATGACATGTTAGTCAAAAGCCTAAGCAAGACTGATCATATTAGCCACCTCAGAGAGGCATTTGAAGTGTTGAGCACCACAAGATGATGTTAAACCCAGCCAAGTGTGCTTTTGGCGTTGGGTCTGGAAAATTTTTGGGTCATATGGTCTCTAAGAGGGGGATAGAGGCCAACCCTGACGATATCAAAGCCATCCTAGACATGGAGCCACCACGCTCCATCAAGGAAGTTCAGAAGCTGACATGAATAATTTTAGCTCTTCGGAGGTTCATCTCCAAGTCTGGAGACAAATGCCTGCCCTTTTTCAAAACCCTTAAGAAGGTGAAGGACTTTGAATGGATAGCTGAGAGCCAAGAGGCCTTTGAACAGCTGAATAAGTACATGACTGAAGCCCCGTTGTTGGCTAAACCAAGTCCGGAGGACACTCTCTATTTGTACCTCGTGGTGTCTGAACAAGCCGTGAGTACGGTCCTCGTGAAGGAAGAGCGGAAGCTCCAAAAGCCAGTATACTATATAAGCAAGGTGCTCCATGGAGCAGAGTTGAATTACTCCACCACGGAGAAGTTCGTGCTTGCTCTCATCATAGCCTCGAGGAAGTTGAGACCATACTTCCAGGCTCACAAGATTAAAGTCCTGACGGACCAACTCTTAAGGAACATTCTTCATAGCCCGAAGGCCAGTGGAAGGCTCATCAAGTGGGCAATTGAGTTAGGAGAATTTGATATCAAGTATAAGCCTCGAACGGCCATCAAGGCTCAGGCCTTAGCATACTTCATGGTCGAATGTACGATTAACGACCAAGAAGTCGGGGGGCAAGAGATAGTAACCCTAGAAGAAGGAGAGGAGGATGAAGAAACAACTCTGAAAGAATATTGGGTTCTCCATTTTGACGGAGCGTCCAAAATAAAATCTAGTGGCACAAGCCTAGTTTTGCAAATCCCTGATGGGTTTATGATTGAGTATGCTTTGAAGTTGGATTTTTCAACTACGAACAATGAAGCAGAATATGAAGCATTGATAGCTGGCTTAGGCTTGGCTAGAGCCGTGAGGGCCAAAAACCTGAAGGTCTGTGGAGACTCGAGACTTGCAGTTGCTCAAGTTAATGGGGAATTTGAGGCCAAGGATAATACTATGGCCAAGTACCTGAGAGTCATAAAAGGAATACTGACTCAGTTTGATAAATGGTACGCAGAACATGTTCCCAGAGAGGAGAACACTACGACGGATGCCTTATCTCAGTTCGCCTCGTCTGAAATCGAGAACTATCCGAGAAGTATTTACTTCTAGGTCTTGAAGACATCTACTATTCATGTCATAAATCTGATATCACCGGTTGGTGTGGCAAGCTGTTGGATAGACCCGATCAAGACCCATATAGAAATTGGGTGGCTACCCGATAATGCCCAGGAGACACGCAAGCTGTTGGTTAGTGCATTGAGATATGTATTGATTGATGGCCTTCTTTACAAAAGGTCCTTTGTTATTCCGTACTTGAATGCTTAAGACCTCTTGAAGCAGCGGAGGCACTTAAAGAAGTCCATGAAGGGATTTATGGACAATTCTTGGGGGACAGGGCCCTCGCTCATAAGATAACTCGGTTGGGATTCTACTGGCCAACTATGCTAGCCGATGCAAAGACTTATGTGAAGAAATGTGTCACATGCAGAGGCACGCTCCAATAGTATGACATCCCCCAGAGAGGCTTACATCGATCAACACACCCATCCCTTTTGCAATGTGGGGAATGGACATACTTGGACCATTTCCTGTAGCATCGGGATAGAGGAAGTTCATTGTGGTAGCCATAGACTACTTTAAGATGCGGATTGAGGCTAAACTACTGGCCAAGATAACCACCAAACAAATTACTCTATTCTTCTGGGAGAATATGATATGCCGATATGGAATCCCCCGCATCTTTGTCACGAGTAATGGAAAATAATTTGATAATGCAGAGTTAAGAGAGTACTGCGACAATAACAACATAGAACTTCGCTTCACCTCGGTTGCACACCCACAGACAAACGGGCAAGCGGAAGTTGCTAACAGAATCATCCTTGATGGACTTAAGAAGAGGGTTGAACGCTTAAGAAACACTTGGGAGGATGGGTTTCTTCCTATACTATGGGTATATCGTACCACCTGCAAAGTGACTATTGAAGCTACCCCATTTATGCTGGCTTACGGAGCCTCTCTTTATTATAATAAAAGGTTAAAGAAAGGTTCTTTTACCAAGGAAACTTTATCTTAAGAAAGATTGAGGCATCAGGAGTTGAAGAGAAAGAAAAACTAACCCCTAACTGGGAAATGCCGTATAAGGCCAAGAAAATATTAGGACGAGGATCCTACTAGTTGGAAACCCCGAGTGGTGACAAAGTGCCTCGTACCTGGCACATTTCGAACCTAAAGGTTTATTATGTTTAGGACATAAAAGACATGTTCCTAGTACTTAGTAGTAAATGGAGCAATAAGGTCGACCGGTGTACGGGCATCTAATGAATAAAAGTCCTGAAGGACCAAAGTACCAAAAATAAAAGATGAATATGAAATCAAAACTACAAATGCAGGAGATCCTAAAGGATCATAAATCAAGTCATGATGAAGAATTAGGTTACACACCGAAGATGTTCAAGTCTATGAAGGACCACAAATAGATAAAAGCCACACACGGCAAACAAAGCCATGCAAGGCCTAAACACTAAAGGACAATCTATAGGCCAAAATCAGATGATTGGCCAATAGTGGCAACCTCAGAAACAACCCAAAGGATAGGAAAGCCTGTAACGCCCCCAAATCCGGGGTCAGAGGATTTGGTCGTCACTATAAAACTTCAATCCAAATTAACCTGTTAAATCAATAAATAAATGACAGCGGAAGATAATTATCATCTATGACCCCAAATTAATTCAAGATCTTTTAAGGTTACAGTTCTAGAAACAAGATATCTAAATTCCAACAATAAATTTTTCACTTTCTTTTAAAACTCTTTTCAAAAATTCTCAACCTTAAAACTTAACCCACTAGTATAACTTCGAAAAGAAGTATACTAGGCCCAAATACAATACACAATTATAATATAATATAATATAAACAACTTTACACAATAAAACTTACACTAGCCCGCAAACCCTGGATCAACCACCTTCCAAAAGCTTCTTCTTTGCTTCCTTGAATTACGCAGCTAAACAGCGCAAGCTAATCCTCACTGGAGGTTAAATTTAAAAACAGGCAAGTATGAGCGAAAGAAATGCTCAGCAAGATCATTATAGTAAATATAGGGTCGTTCGATATAAAACCGACATCTGCATTAGAGCAGAACATTTTTAAAATCATAGTTGCTAAATCATAAAATTTTAGTTGAGGAACCCCAGAATTGATTCCTTAATTGTATTCAAAAGCATTTTGATATTCTTGAGCGACATGCTTCAACAATACTTTGAATCTTGACGAGAATAAAACTCGTAAAAATAGTGTTTACGGAAATATCGTAAACCACAATAACATGAAACAATGAATATATATATTGAATCATAAACTTTATTCAAAACCGAACTCTGGAAATTAATACTTATCAATGTTCAAGAAATTCCTAACTATTCAGTATCCATCATTATCGACTAAGTTTCCATAGACTTAGCCTGCTAAACCAGCCTGATAAGGACGGGTTAAATAATTAAGAAGATCCCAATTCATTCAAGATTCTAATTATCACTGAGCAACAAATGTTGCAGCAACAATCTGAACTTCGAATTTATTTATAAACACTGTAATTTTCCCGAAACTGAGTGCTAAGAAATTAATTCATAATCATAATTTCTTTTCAAGAAGGAATGCCGTCAATGGCGATCAACAATAAATTAGACTGGATACTAGAAACCAACATATGCACTATAATCTGCTGATCAGTCAGAATATAGTGCGGATCTATACCCAACTGCATAGACCCAACCAACATAAGGAGTACTCAGGCAACTATGGCCTAAAGGGTCCGGTTCATCTCCGGCCCATAGGATCCAGCTCATCACTGGTCCTTATATATATATATATAGTAACCATCCAGTCCGTGGAGTATTTTGATGTCAAATCACTTTGGGTACTTGCTCAAGAGAGCAATCGATGATAAAGGAATAATAGTGAAAGGAACTTGCATAAATAAGAGTAATTGCAGCGAAATATAAAACAGTTTAACTATTCTGAACTTAGAATAGGAATGAATAAATATTTGCAGTATTTAAGGAGAAAGGTTAGGAATACTTGCCTTTGGGTTTTTAGCAGTTAGTCACACTCGCAAAAACACAAATATCTCATGATGCTTTCTCAAGACGTCACCATTTCTTATTCTTAATTCTTTGATATGCCGCTAATGCGGTTACTGCGGTCTGATACGAAATCTTATCAAACTTCAGTTTTGATCCCCAACGTCTGGTTCTATCCGTCTCGAACAATCCGTATCTACCGAAATACTATGTAACTCTCCCTTTCTCTTGCCTTTGTTTGGTCTCACGCCCTTAATGCCCGATCCTATCATAAGTAAAAAGATACTACTTTAGTATTCTTCTGAAACGATTATCTTATTTCTACCCTTTCGCGATATATGTATATATATATCATATAAAAAGTCGCACATATTATAGTTTAAAACTTTCTACCAACTCAGAATATTATTTAACACGAGAACGCGCAACTTATGATAATATTTCTACGAAAAATTCGGCATGACCTATTTGTAATATGGACAATACCCTGAATAACCACACCACAAATACAACCCACAAGTCATTTCAATGTTCTTACCCAAACATATCATATACGTGTTACGACTAACAATCATAACATGCTTTCAAATCATTGAAATCAAATAAGTCAAATAGATTTAGATACAGGGGAATTTTAGAAAATTTTGGCATGAAGTATTCGTAATTAGGACTATCCGCCTGTTTTTCAATTCCACAATTTAATCTTATAAACAAACAAAATAAAGTTGCCTCAACTTGCAGCAACATAAAAGTAAACAAGTAAGAAAAGTACCCGCCCAGACTTGCGGCACCTAAACATTTAAGGAAAATTACCCGCCCAGACTTGCGGCACCTAAACAATTAAGTATACTGAATAATTTATAATATTTGAACTTACAGTTATATAATTTAGTCATCACCAATTCAACTTGAGTAAACACTTAAATAAATCACCTTACACATATATCACATAGACTAGTAACTATACACATATTCAAATCACACTCTAATAATTAGCAACTAAACTCAATCTCAAATAGGCATATACTAACATGTATTTTCATAAGACACCTCGTTGCTATCACATATACAAATAACAAGTCAATGTACATGTGCACAAGTCAAGTATGTCATCAAGTATGCTAACTTAAATCTATAATTTAATAAACTAGAAAGCACATATCAAATCACTAACCAACACTTCTATATTATAGGTTCATATATTTAATCTATTAAACAATGACTATCAATCACATATATTAGCACGAAACCATATGTCGAGTTATAACATACAAAATAGCTACCGAACCTAAAATTTAAGTTAACCAGCCTCGGAAGAATGACATTTTACAACACCTGGATGAACTTAAACAGAAAAGTTTAAAACATAAAAGTTGTAGGATATTTAGCGACCTTTCCAAAATGGTAAGGCTCGCTAAAAATGACCAAGTAACGAATTCAGAAACTTTAAAATACACAGCTGCATAAGCAGATTCAGCCCTGTTTTCGCAAGTAACTTAGTATTTGAGACTCCTAAATCATAGAATTGATTAATGAACTATAAGTAACAATTGTAGATCCTGAATTAAGCTTTTAAAATTGGTATAGTTCAAAGTCATAGCTAAAATAATGAATTTACTACGAATTTTTGAAGTCAGGATGTATCAAACTGAAATAACAGGACAGATTTTACAAATGGCAGATTTTATCATAATTGCAGGCCGAATTCGGAAAAACACAAAGAATGAAAATTGTAGATAATTCCATTATCTTTCCAGAGAGTGCAAAATCATTATCATACGATGAACTAGTTAAAAGCTACGAATTTAACAAGAACTCAGCTTATTTCTAAACGGATTTGACAACACAATTCACAACATATCATGCATATAACTCACTAATAATCCTTCAAATAACTATGTATAAATCTGAAAATTTTGTAGAACAACTCAAAATACCAAGACTGAAATTTAAAACCACCATAAACTATTATAACTTAAACATATATTAACCGGGTCAAGCCATAATCACTTAACGAACCAAAACTCAAGTTATACACTACTACACCTTTGTTATAAATCTTAAAAACCCGGAAATCATCCGTACCAACTGAAATTTCAGATTTTATAAAATCAAGAATAGTAGTTTTCATTTAGACATTCAATCCGCCTAAGAATATATAAGCGAAATTCAACCAAGTATTGACTTACACAACTCGAAACTACACAAAATCAATTAGCAAGTTCATAACTATAATTAACAAGCAAAATCAACCTAAACCAAATAATATTTTATGCCGCCGACTCGCCGGAGTTCATTGCCGGCGGCCGGCTGACCTCCGATCGACCCCAAATCACGGGTGAAGATCGAGGTCGAGCCTCTGGTTCGTCGAAGCAGCCCAGTTCTCGTACTATCAAGGAATTCGCGATCTTCCCAACATCAATTGTAGGATTAAAACAAAAGAAATCAAGCCGAAGATATATATGTATGTATATGAGGGTATATACCTGATTGAGGGTTAAATTCAGAGGGTGATTGAATTAAAGAACGGAAGAAACAAAAAAGAAAAAGAAAGAAAGAAGAGGGGTGGAGGAAAGGCGTTGAAGCGGTGGAGTAGAGGCGGGGGAGGGGAGCAGCGACGGGGAAGAAAGAAAAAGCTGGGGGGCTGTGTTTTTGTTTGTTATTGTGTTTGTTTTTTTTTTCCATTACTCCTTCCCAACAAGAAAGTGACACGCAGCCAAACCCATCCTAAAATCAAACGCGTGTACTAATAGATAATCACGAAGATTCTGAAACCCGGTTTATCCCGAAAGTTGACATTAACGGATCGAGGTGCAGACAAAACAATTCCAGAAAATTACGGAAATAGTCTTAAAATGTTACAAATATCCCGAAATTTATAAAAACATAAATTTCGTAATTTTAAAATAATTTTTGAAATGCCATTTATACCCGCTTTTAGCAATTAAACGATTCAACGCGCGGGTAAAATTAATCCTAAAAATTTCCAAAATAATTTTAAAATTCTCAGAATATTCCAAACTTAAATAAATATGAGTTTCATAATTTTTGATGAATTTTGGAATTAAATACGAATTTTACAAATAAATGAAATCAGAAAATCACACAGGGCTAAATAATTGATGAAATAATGATTTCTAAATTTTATAAAATTCCAAAAATAATTATTGTAATTATAAAGTCATAAAAATAATTTTATTCTGGACATATAAAAGTTCAAATACTCAAATAATATCACATATAAACACCCAAACATCAATTCCAATTATCAGATAATTCACCAAAATTCACATAAATAATTCCAAATAATTATAATAATAATATCTGAAAATATGGGATATTACAAAGCCCCACAAATTTACCATATCCGGGTATGAACAAAGTAAATGGATATATTAACAGAGCGCACCTCATCATCATGGGTGTCCATCATCTTGAGTAAGTCTTCCGACTGTTGATAAACTCTAAGAGAGCTCTAAAGTCCCAATCCTGAAACTTCCGCTCAAGTTTCTTCATCAATGCCTCCAAGGCCATGTGCTCACTCCTTCATTTGTACTCTTAGTGAAAGAAACTGCGAAGTAGGCATTGGCCTAATAAGAAAAAGATATTAGAAAGCTAACTTCACGAAATGTATTTGGTCGACTAAAGTCTATACTACAGACTCCAGCCTAATTGAAATAAATTTAATCAATGGTAAATTAGGAGGAAGATATGTACCCTCAACAGAGAAGCCTCTAAGGCTAGTTTAACAAGTTGCCTTTGAATTATGAGGATCCATCAAGAACGTGAAAATAATAGTTTATGTTCGAGGCTCGTCACGAATGTGATCGAGACATGTTGTCCAAGAAAGCAAAAATATTTCCCCCTGACCGACCAGAAGGGTCATGAATGGAGCCCTTGGCCGACCAGAGGAGGCCGATTATCCATCCATGAAGATCTTTAACCATTTAAAGGGTCTTCAGATGACGCCCCCACCCGGCAAGGCACTCCTCGAACAAAAAAAGAGAAGAAATTCTAAGCCACGACTTGATATTGAGAAGATTGAAGTTCAAGAACTTCCACAAAATAAGGTCCCGAAGGGACAAGAAGCTCTAGACATTGAGGTTACGGCCGACTAGGGCCTCAAGTACTTGGTCTCTATGACCGACCAAGAGTCCTTGAAGCCGACTCCTCCACATGGAGGGGTTAGGCCAACTAGGACGTCCTCGAAAGAACGTCTCCAGACGTCCAAAACTAATAGGGATGCCCCCCAAATAAAGGTTCCAAGAAAACCATGAACTAGAGCCAAAGGATGCTCCTGGTGAAGATAAGAACTTCCACGGAAACAAGTTTCTTAAAGAACAGAATGTTCACGAGAACAAGTTTCATAAAGCGTAAGAGCTCACGGAGGTGAGATTCTGGCCTACCAAGAGTTAGTGACGCTTAGTCCTCCACAAGGAAGGATTAGGCCGACTAGAACCCTCACGGAGGGAAATATGTTTCGTGAAGAATAGAACGTTCACGAGAATAAGTACATAACGCTCACTAGAAAAAGGGCAGAACGTCCACCAAAAAGAGCAGGGTTGGTTGACCATGCCACATGAAAGCCTTATAACTGACCAGGAACCCCTGTAGGGTTGATTCAGACCCTTATGAAGGTTTTCCAGTGGAACTAGTCTGAAATTCCTTGAGAAAATCTTGAAAAAGTGGGCGCCAACGAGAACAAGTTTCGTGAAGACTAGAATGTCCACGAGAACAAGTTTCGTGAAGGCTAAAGAGTCCATGAGAATAAATTTCGTGAAGACTAGGACGTCCACAAAAATAAGTTTCATGAAGAACATGATGCTGAGGCTAAACACAAAGTCATTAGTCTTAACTAAGGGACGATTATGTTAATCACCATGATTAGCAAAACTGGTAAAGATTAAGACAAGATTAACTTTTTAGCTAAACTTACGAATACAAGAATAGAACGTTCTCCTCCTAATGGAGCAGACTACCCTGCATGAGACTCTCAAGGTCCATTAAGACCACTCCCGGCCGACCATCCCACAGATGGGGGGCATATGGCCGACCAGGAGCATCTATATCAGAGCCATGGCGATCACAACTTCCATGCGGGGAAACTCCAGCCGACCAGGCAACAAATGGAGGCCTTTTGGCCTACCAGGAGCTTCCGTATCAGAGCCATGACGACCTCAACTTCCATGCGGGGAAGCTCCGGCCGACCAGGCAACAAATGGAGGCCTTTTGGCCTACTAGGAGCCTCCGTATCAGAGCCATGACGACCACAACTTTCATACGGGGAAGCTCCGGCTGTCCAGGCAATAAATGGAGGCCTTTTGGCCTACCTGGAGCCTCCGTATCATAGCCATGACGGCCTCAACTTCCATTTGGGGAAGCTCTGGCCGACCAGGCAAAAAATGGAGGCCTTTTGGCCAACTAGGAGCCTCCGTATCAGAGCAATGATGGCCATAACTTCCATGCGGGGAAGCTCTGGCTGACCAGGCAACAAATGGAGGGCTTTTGGCCTACTAGGAGCCTCCGTATAAGAGCCATGACAACCACAACTTTCATGCGGGGAATCTCCGGCTGTCCAGGAAATAAATGGAGGCCTTTTGGCCTACTAGGAGCCTCCGTATCATAGCCATGACGGCCTCAACTTCCATTCGGGGAAGCTCTGGCCGACCAGAAATAAATGGAGGCCTTTTGGCCAACCAGGAGCCTCCGTATCAGAGCAATGATGGCCACAACTTCCATACAGGGAAGCTCCAGCCGACCAGGAAATAAATGGAGGCCTTTTGGCCTACCAGGAGCCTCCGTATCAGAGCCATGACGGTCACAACTTACGTGCGGGGAAGCCCTGGCCGACCAAGCAACATGTTGAGGCCTTTTGGCCAACCAAGAGCCTTCGTAGCAGAGCCATGACGACCACAACTTACTTGCGTAATGGCCTACCAGCCAACAAGTTAAGGTCTTTTTACTCACTAAAAGCTCTTATAGGAGAGCCTTGAGGCCCTCAAAAGTTGCTCCAGAGGCCTCCTTGAGATGTCCTTTGGAGATTTCTTAAAGAGGATAACTCCCAACAGAACCAAGTTTCGTGAAGACTACAACGTCTACGAGAACGAGTTGGTTGGAGTGCGTAACATCCTACAAGGGAAGTTTAGACAAATTTAATGGAGTACAAGACTTACTATAAGGGAAAGTTCAGTGGAACACAAAGCATTCAGCAAGAACGAGTACAGAACGTCCACCAGGATGAGTACAGAACGTTCATTGGAACAGCCATAGAAGAGCCCTGAGGAACTCACATGCAACTTTGAAATTAATTCCATGGACAATAAAGGACAACAAAAGCATGGTAAGGTGTGTATAAACCTAGAACTCTTAGTGATAAGTTCGAAAAAAAAAGTGAGGGGCAGGAACCCCTGGTCAACAACCTCCAGGCCAACCAAAAAGTGGCCGACCAGAAGGTGGCCGATCAGGAGGGTCTCCTCCAAAGTGGCCGAGTAGCCCACAATTGGGGGCATGAGGCCGAGCAGAGCCTTTGCCCCAGGAGGTTCTGCTCAACCCCGATGGCCCCCTTCAAAAATTTTAGAAAAAAATTGAAAAAATGAAAAAAAACCAAAATTTTTTTAATTTTTTTTTAAATTTTCAGGATTTTAAGATTAAGCCCAGATTAGGGCTCATTAGTGAAATTAAGCCCAGATTAGGGCCGATTAGTGTATATTAAGCGTAATTAACCCAAATTAGGGAAAATTAGTGTTTTGTACGATAAAATTAGCCCAGATTAGGGCCATTTAACCCATTCACTCTTATAATTAGTGTGAATTAAGGATAATTAGTGTCTTATGCACACTGATTAGTCTTAATTAGCGCCGAGTAGGGCATATTAGCCTTGATTAAGGCCAATTAGTGCATTATAGCTTAAAATTAGGCTCTTTTAAGCCTAATTAGCAACTTGTACATGGAAATTAGTCCCGATTAGGGTCGATTATCCCCGATTAGGGCCAATTAGCAGCTTTCACCGTATAATTAACCATGACAAAGGTTAAAGGGTGATAAACGCTCGCTTTATAGTCCCGATTAGGACCGTTTAGTGTTGAACACCATTCAAATAGCCCCTACGAGGGCCTTAAGTGTGTATTCTCACACTAATAAGCCATTATAAATATGTAGGTCGCTCCACACTTTACGATAATGCGGCGATACCCATGAAGGGCTGATACCCATGAACGGCTGATACCCATGAAGGGCCGATACCCGAGAAGGGCCGAAAGTACCCCGAGTCGCGAATAGACCATTATAACTTCCATGAAAACTTGAGCAGTATTCACGGAAGTTGGGGGCAAATGATATGGATAGAAAATACATCCTAAAGACACATTAAATGTCATATTAATTACACTTGGGCTTCTTGTCTAAAAGTCCAGTACAGGTCTGTCTGGTCCGGACTCATAGTAGACTCAAGACGACCCATGTTGACAAGGCCCACTAGATGAGGTCGTCAAGGTCCACGAACACAGGTTGTTCACGGACTAGGCCCAATATGACTGGAAGAGCAGAGACGTGTGTTCTAAACAGACTCAAAGTCCTACACAGAAGGTTCTGGAACTCCTTCCTCGATAGGACTCCTAATCACCATCTAAGTTGGAGACTTGTCCACCAAGTCTCCCAATAGAAGTCTAATCCTAGACTCACTTTTATATAAAGGGCTCTATCCCTCAACCTAGAACTACGTTTTTGGCTTGATTCTCCACAACACAGAGATATGTAGGCATCTTAAAAGGACCGGTAGTCCCGAACGCAAGAGCAGCCATTAGAGCTCGAAGCTCATCAACCCTAGGATCAAAATACTAAAGTACTCAGGTTTTTATTCCATAACAGTATGGATATATATATATATATATTTAAGAAATTATGAGTTATAATAAATTATAAAATTGTATAATAAAAAAATTGACTTTTAAATTTTAAGCAATTTTAAGTCACTAGCAAAATATTTAAAACTAGCCACACAGGGTCTCAATATAAGTTAACCACGACTAGCTATAAATAGGTACTTGTATCGCAGAGTATTACTTAATAAATATGAAACACTATTTGAATATAGATTTACGTTAATTTTTAGCTGTGAAATTATGATTTTAGTTCCAAAAATGGACTACAATATATTACATAATGTGTAATTAAAATAAGAAGTTACTGCTGTGACTAGTGAGGGAGTCAATGGACCCTAAGTCTCTAAGTAAGGTGAATTAGAATTTAAAACTATCCTTTATATAAAACTAGGGACCTTTGCCCGCGCGTTTCGCGTGCTAGCCAAAAAAATTATAATTTTACTATTTATTACGATTAGCGCTAAATAAATTAGTTTATCATTTCTTTTTATGATTTGAATATTTTTTTCTTTGATGAAAATTAAGGTGTCGGGTTTAGAAAAATTTCTCTCAAATAATATCGCCACGAATAGTTGTAACATGATGTTAGTTACATTTTTTATTGCAAATATATGATAAAAAATAAATATTTCAAGTTAAACAATACCATGAATTAATAAATGTGGGTTATAAATTAAATTATTAAAAAAATGTACTGATCCCAAATTTTGTCCAAATTAAAATATAATTGACACATCTTTTATTCTTTTATCAGGCTTCTACACCAAAAAGTTTTGGTTATCATTTTGTAGTACAACTACAAAATAACCATCACTTTAATACAAAATGGAGTTAATATATATTGTTAGTCACCTCACTCATTCTATTACTTCATATTATATATGTTTCATTGCATCATTGACTTTTATTCACATTTGGTATTGCATATGATAATTTTGTGTATATCTTTAAATTTGTTGAAAAGTAGTAATGAGTTTGACTAAATAATTATTCTAATCTGATTCCATTCATTCATGCATTTTTTCATAGCATAAAATTAAACTGCTATTAAGTAAACATATAGTGAGTTAATATTTAACGGTGAAAATGAAACATTCTAGATCAGAATTGAAAATTGAGGATTGGGCCAAAGTTGAAAATGTATTTAGCATAAAATGTTACAATCATGCATTTGATAAATCCATTTAATATTTAAACACACAACAAACATACTAAAAGAAAAAAAAGGAACATACTAAAAAAAGAATAGGAGAAACAATTGTTAAATTTTACATATAGGATATACAGATATCTATTATTTAATGCTTAAAACTGATTATAATAACAACCTTAGCAAAACATTCATACTGACACATTCTTCTGCATGTTTGGCTTTTCCTGAGATAAAAGTGTTCTTTCCACTTACCATTGGATTCCTAAAATTTTGCACCATAACATCCATGCTGATTCAATATATCACATTCATTGATATGCTTGACATGAGTCTACCCTTCTTGGATCCCTAAAATCACGTGTCCAATAAATCCTTATCCTTATCTGTAGCACGATGTTGGACACTGAAATGGCTGCTTCTAGATAGCTGCATTAGTTAGCCTTAGCGTCCAAAATTTTACCAATAGCGGGGGATAGTGTTGTAGTCAAGGACTTTCAAAGTTTCATTTTATTTGTCATTCCATGTGTTTTAAACCACATCTACACCTCAAACCCTCATAACATAAGGCATGTTAATCCCTGCGATCCTGATTAGCTCATCTGCTTCTCTATTTAGAATTTCTTTGAACATATATCAAAACAAATTCTAATTTTTGCATTGAAAAAATATAAAAATTGAACCTATAGAAGATAAAAATTCATAGAATTATCTACAGCAAAACCATGTCATGATAAATGACTTAATTACATAAAATTAGATTTATTATACAAAATGTCAGTATTATAACAAAAAAATTCCAGCAACCATAAAATTAGTAAGACATACTGAAGTAAAATGTTGGATATATTTGAGATGTCATGTCTAATATGTTTCAAGTTTAGTTTTCATATCTTAACAAATAGGAAATATCAGTTCTTACTGGAATCAGTACTTACTGGAAGTCATGACTTAATGTCATATCAGGACTTAAGGTCATATCAGAACTTAAGTACGAGAGGACTTACAGTTAAGGAAGAAAGCCGATTTACAGGAAAGAAGATCCAGACTAATACAAGAAGAAGATATGCAAGGAAAGAGTTAGAGGACTAGAAGAATTATATAAGATATCTGATTGATATATTTTAGGAGACAGAATTATATTCTATATCAATTAGAAGTTATCTTGTAACTGTGTACTATATGAACACAGACATAGGTTTATACTATATGTGTTATCATTATCGAGAAGATCATACATTATAACCTAGCAGCTCTCGTGATATTTGTTCATCACTGAGAGAGGACAGTTCCATTGTAACAGAGTTTATTATATCGAATACATCTGTTTTCTGTTACTTGTGTTCGAAATCGACTTGATTGTATTCTATACTGTATTCAACCCCCTTCTACAGTGTTGTGTGACCTAACAAGTGGTATCAGAGCCTATCTGTTAACACACATACAGTAAAGATCCAAAACAATCATGTCTGAAGAAGCAGAAAATCCAACCAAGCCTGCGAAAATTGAAGAAACTCCAAAGACTCAAACCCACAGTCGATATGAGACTATTAGGGTTCCCATGCTGAGACCTTCTGAGTATCCCATATGGAAAGTGAAGATGGCTATGTTTCTGGAAGCTACAAATCCAGAATACCTTGACAGAATTAATGAAGGACCACATAAGCCAACCAAGCTCTCTATTGTAGTTGCAGATCAACCAGCAAAGACCGTACCAAAGGAGAAAAGTGAGTATACAGCTGAAAATATCTCATCTATTTCTAAGAATGCAAAGGTAAGGCATTTGCTGCATAGTGCCATTGATAATGTCATGTCCAATAGGGTAATTCACTACAAGACTGCAAAGGAGATATGGGATGCCTTGGAGATAAGATGCCAGGGAACTGATGCAATCATGAAGAATAGGAGGACTATACTCACTCAAGAGTATGAGCACTTTGACTCAAAACCTGATGAGTCATTAACTGGTTTATATGACATATTTGTCAAACTATTGAATGATCTGTCACTGGTGGATAAGGAATATAATCTTGAAGATTCAAATCTTAAATTCCTTTTAGCTCTTCCTGAAAGTTAGGATTTGAAGTCAACTACTATAAGAGACAACTATGCTCTTGATGAAACTACTCTTGATAAAATTTATGGTATGCTCAAGACTCATGAACTTGAGATGGATCAAAGAAGCAAGAGATATGAGAAAAAGTCAAAAACAGTTGCTCTTAAGGCTGAGGAGGAATTCCCCAAAGTGGTTATCTCAAAGAAAGGCAAGGGAAAGGCTCTCATCATAAAGTTTGATTCAGAATCATCAAGTACTGATGATGATGATTCAGAAGCTGAAAGTCTACCTGAAGTAGATGCTGATGAAGAGATAATGAAATTGTGTGCTCTTATGGTGAAGGGTATCACAAAGATAGCCTACGGGAAATTCAGAAGGGGAAAGAAGTTTTTCAAGAAAGGTGGAAGTTCTGATAAGAAGGGATTCAGAAAATTTGAAGGCAAAGCTGGAAAGTCTGACATAGGAGATTACTCGAATGTCAAATGCTACAACTATGGTGAGAAATGCCACATATCTCCTGACTGCAAGAAAGGAAAGAGTGACAAAGTCAAGGTTCTTGTCACAAAGAAGAAAAGCTGGACAAACACTTTATATTTTGAAGATGAGGAGAACTATGCCTTAATGGCAAATGCTGATAGCAGTTCTGATGCTGCTGAATTAAAGGTACCTCAAACAACTTATAATTTCATACTGATGATATCACTAAGTTGAGATTATATCTTAAAACCATGTTTATTAGCTATAGAGATCAAACTTTAACATGTGAAAGATTAACTTCAGAAAATCTTGCTTTTAAAAAGAGGAATGATTATTTAGAAAAAGAGTTAGTCATGTTCCATCAAACTCAGAAAGAAAGAGATGATGCCTTTTATGTTAGAGATGAAGTGCTAAAAATGAATAAATCTCTAAAAACCTAGTTAAAAAAGGAAAAAGAGATTATCGGGACTTGGACTAACTCTGGCTGAACAACTTAGAATTTGCTAAGTAGTGGAAACTGGAAAGAGGGCTTAGGTTATGGAGATGATAAAAGTGAAAAAGGAACTGAACAAATTGAGCCAATTATTGTTAAACAGGCTACTAAACCAAAGGTAAATCCTGTTAAGTTCGTAGCTAAAACTGTAAATTTTGATTCTGAAAAGATGAAAGATACTGAGACAGAAGTTGAGGCAGAGTCAACTTCTGACAAATTAAAACAGGATAAACCAGCTGAAGTTAACACAGGCTTAATGACAAAGAAACAGCTTAAACATAAGCTGAAAGAGATTAGCAGTGTGAACAAGGTAAAAGCAGCTAGGAAAAATAGGAATAGAAAGGAAGGTGTGAATAAAAGCAATAACTATATGCCTGTTCCTAATGCTCCTAGAAAGAAATGTTATAACTGTGGAAACTCTAACCATCTTGCTTCTTTTTGCAGGAAGAACAAGAATATAAACTCTTTACCTCCTAAGTCAGGAGTTAAGAGTCAGTCTGTTAGGTTTAAGCCACAAAATCCTTGTTTTCATTGTGGTAGTTTATGGCATTCCATTTATACTTGTAAGGAATATCATAGTTTGTACTATGATTATTATCAGATAAAACCTTCTTTGAAGAAAGTTAGTTTAATTCCTTCTAGTATAAAGTATGATGCAAAGTATGATACTGTAAAATTTGATAAGAAAAATGTTAGCATAAACTCTGATGTTAAATCCGCTGCAAATGCTAACAAACTTAATAAGGCCAAAGGATCCAAGCAAGTCTGGGTCCTTAAAACTAACCATTAGTGGTCTTTTTGATTGCAGGGCAACAGGAGAAACATCCTAGTACTGGATAGTTGATGTTCAGGACATATGACTGGAAATAAAGCTTTGCATTCAGACTTTGTGGAGAAAGCTGGCCCAGGAGTATCTTATGGAGATGGTAACATGGGAAAAAATCTGGGATATGGCAAGATCAATCTTAGGAATGTCATCATTGAATCAGTAGTTCTTGTCTTAGGACTTAAAACACAATCTGTTGAGTATAAGTCAAATCTGTGACAGAGGTTATCATGTGGATTTCTTTGAAGAACACTGTGAAGTTATAAGCAATTCTACAGGCAAATTGGTTCTGAAAGATTACAGGCATGGTAATATTTATGAAGCTAGACTTTCAACAAGTACCGATGGTTCTGCAATCTGTCTGTTGAGTAGAGCATCAATTGAAGAAAGCTGGAATTGGCACAAGAAACTCTCTCATTTAAATTTCAAAAATATAAATGAGCTTGTAAAGAAAGATCTATTGAGAGGACTGCCAACGTCAGTTTTTGCTCTTGATGGACTTTGTGATTCATGTCAAAAGGCAAAACAAAGAAAATCTTCTTTCAAGAACAAAACTGAGTCATCAATTCTTGAGCCTTATCACCTAATGCATGTTGATCTATTTGTTCCAGTCAATGTCATGTCTATTGCAAAGAAGAAATATGCTATGGATATAGTGGATGAGTTCACAAGGTACACTTGGGTGTACTTCTTGCACAACAAGAATGAAACTGCATTTACTCTAACTGATCATGTTAGACAACTTGATAAATTGATCAAAGATTCTGTTAAAATAATAAGGAGTGATAATGGCATTGAGTTCAAGAATTCGATTATGGAAGAGTTCAGCAAAGAGCATGGAATCAAACAAGAATTTTCCGCACCTGGAACTCCACAGCAAAATAGAGTTGTAGAAAGAAAGAACAGGACTCTCATTGAAGCTGCACGAACTATGCTTGATGAAGCAAAGCTGCCAACCTATTTTTGGGCTGAAGCTGTGCAGACTGCTCATTTTACACAGAATGCTACACTCATAAACAAGCAAGGAAAAACACCATATGAGATGGTGAAGAAAAAGAAGCCAAATCTGAAATACTTTCATGTATTTGGTTGCAAGTGTTTTTTTCTTAAGACTCATCCTGAACAACTGTCAAAATTTGATCTAAAAGCTGATGAAGGAATTTTTGTTGGATATCCACTTTCCACAAAAGCCTTCAGAGTCTACAATTTAATAACAAGGATTGTCATGGAATCTATCTATGTCTCTTTTGATGATAAGAAGATTACTGAATGTTGTGCATATGTTGTGTACTTGATGATTTCATGAACAAACAACCTTGGTAGATTTTACTTAGTGAAAATGTAGCACTCGACGGATAAGGATTATAGTCCCGACGGATAACTTATTTTAGTCCCGACGGATGATGACTTATTATCCATCGAGTGAGTAGCTTATGTAATAATAAGTCTGTAGCACATTTCTGCATACACATTGTTTAGAATCTGTAGTATTACTGAAGTCATATTGAATGTAACTAGATATGCAGAATAGGTTAATTAATTGTACATAGATGATGTCTTGTAGTTCTGTATAAATGAAATGGAGTCAAGTGCCTGATTGCTACCCGACGGATAAACAACAATGAATTCGACGGATGATCAACAACCCGACAGATGATTAATAACTCGACGGATGATCATAAACTCGATGGATAAAGAATTCAAATATCTGTTGACAGTGACAACACAGTCACATGCGTCGAGTGTATGCAAATGGAATGTGGTAGCCTATTCAATTGGCTTTTCAAGAACAAAGAAGCATTGCCATTTCCATGCTATTATGAAGATATTCAAAGATGCTGGAATAGAATAATAAAGTAGCATTGTATTAGACTAGATAGTGTTTATTTTATTATCTTGTCTTATTGCTTTGTAATCTTGGTGATATATAAACCAAGAAGCAGCCAATAGAAAATCATCTGAGATACAAGCAGGGAAACATTTATAAGCTGAACTCTTAGCATTTCTCTGCATTCTTAGTTGTTCAATATTTGTAAGCAGCTGTTAGATTTTTGCACACAGAGTTCTCTCGATATATATTATATATCTCTGGTGGAATCATTTAATCCACCAGAAAGGTTTTAAAGACTCTTATTTTTAATTACTTGTGTTTTGATTCATTTCAAGTAATTATTCCGCATTCTGCTAATCAATTCACACACATATATATATATATATATATTTGAGTTAGAACATTTTTATTCAAGAAAAAGTTTCAAGAATTCTTTCAACCCCCCTTCTGTAATTCTTGTTACGTTGTTAAGGGACTAACAATTGGTATCAGAGCAAGCTCTTGAAGAACAAAGAGTTTAAAGATCAAAACAATTCAGCAAGATGAACAAGAAGGATGTTGGAGTCAAGATTCTTTTTCTGGATAAAGATAATTACCATCATTGGAAGGTAAAGATGCATCTTCATTTGCTTTCTCAAGATGAGGCCTACGTGGACTGCATAGAAAGAAGCCCTCATGTTCCAATGAGAGCTGCAACTGGAAATGAGCCATCTGTCCCCAAGCCAAGGCATGAATGGTCTGATCCTAATATTGAACAAGTCAGGAAGCATAAAAAGGCCATGAATATCCTGTTTAATAGAGTTGATGGTGATATGTTTGACAACATTATCAACTGCAAAACTGTCAATGATGTTTGGGATACAATACAGATCATCTGTGATGGCACTGAGCAAGTTAGAGAAAATAAGATGCAGCTACTGGTTCAGCAATATGAGCATTTTCATAACGAAGAAAGTGAGTCTCTCACTGACATTTTTAGTAGGTTTCAAAAACTACTAAATGCTCTAAAGTTACATGGAAGGGTCTATCAGACAAAAGAGTCCAATCTGAAATTCCTTAGATCTCTTCCAAAGGAATGGAAACAAATGACAGTCTCATTAAGGAACTCACAAGATTATAAGGAGTTTACTTTGGAGAGACTGTATGGCATCCTGAAAACTTATGAGCTTGAAATAGAGCAAGATGAGAGGATGGAGAGAGGAGAGAAGAAAGTAGGGTCCATTTCACTAGTTGCTGAGTTAGAGAAAGAGAAGGAGATGAAGATGGAAGCTGTTGAGTCAACTTCAAGGGTCTGTGAAAGCAAGGGCAAGGGGCTTGTAGTAGAAAGTGAATATTCCTTGAGCCAAGATGATATGGAAGACATTGATGAACATTTAGCATTTCTTTCTAGAAGATTTGCCAAGCTCAAGTTCAAAAAGAACTTTGGAGCAGCCAAGCCAAATAGAAACATGGTGGATAAATCAAAATTCAAATGTTTCAAATGTTTCCAGTAAGAAAAAGTTTGAGACTGTGGATTATAAGCAAAAATACTTTGATCTGCTCAAACAAAAGGAAAGGGCTTTCATTACACAAAAAAATGACCGGGCAGCAGATGGTCTGGATGAAGATGAAGATGTCAGCTATGTCAATTTAGCCCTAATGGCCAAGCCTGATGAAACAGAAACAAGTTCTTCAAGTAATCAGGTAATTACTATAAACCTTGCACATTTATCTAAAGCTGAGTGTATTGATGCTATAAATGACATGTCTGCAGAGTTATATCATTTGTGTGTTATACTTAAGTCTCTTACTAAAGAAAATGCTAAAATCAAAGAAAACAATTTGTTTTTGAGTGAGAGAAATAATGTGCTAAAGTCTCAGTTCATTGATTTTGAACAATTAAGAATTGAGTGTAAGATTGCCAAGGAGGAATTAACTGAGTCCTTGAAGAAAGAAGAAATTTTGAAGAAGCAGCTCGAGCGTGAACAGGAGGTGATTAAGGCATGGAAAACATCTAGAGATGTCCATGCTCAAATTACCAAAGTTCAAGGAATCGAGTCCTTATGTGATGCATCTTGGAAAAAAAACAAAGAGAAACTAGAACCAAATTTGGTGGATGGAATGCTAACAGATGTAGACTCGACGAATGATGAGGATCATCCGTCGGATAACAAAAAGGGTTATCCGTCGAATGATGAAAATCCTCATCCGTCGGCTGTAAGCAAGCCAATCAGTAAAGCCAAACTTGTTAATATGAATGAAAAGTATGGATCTGTTTCCAAGAACTTTGTTTCAGGAGAATCGAGTTAAGTTAAGAAAGGGAAAAAGGCTAATGTTGGTCACATGACTGTCAAACAGTTAAGTGACAAACTTGAAAAGATTGAGGTGAAAATAGAGGTTAAAAAGAAAAATAATAGAAATGGTAAAGTAGGGATTAAGAAACACAATAACTACACACCTGATAAATATGCTCCTAGAAAAATCTGTGTCAAGTGTGATAGTGTAAATCATTTGTCTGTTAATTGCAAATCTGCCATGCCTACTTCCATGTCTGTGCCACCTCACTTTCCTAACATGAATGCCATGCCTCCCATGCCTATGAAAGCCATGTCTACACAGAATTTGAATGCACAGTTTGCTAATATGCCATATGTACCTAATCCCTATTATACTACATTTAGTATGCCATAAATGCCATTTAGCATACCTTACTGGAATAACATGTTCACTAATAGCATGCCATTCCCTGTTGATTATAATATGCATGATAATTCTGTTGCAATGAATGGTTTCAAAGGCCCAACTCAAATGACCAAGGATGAATCTGATATCCCCAAGTCAAATGAGATAAAGCCTAAGAAACAGAAAAAGAAAGCTAAAAAGGTAGGACCCAAGGAAACTTGGGTACCAAAATCAACTTGATTTGATTTTGATGTATACAGGGAAACATAAAGAATCTTTGGTACTTGGATAGTGGTTGTTCAAAACACATGACTGGTGATTCTACCCTGCTCACAGATTTTAAGGAGAGAGCTGGCCCAAGTATTACTTTTGGAGATGACAGCAAGGGTTATACTATGGTATAGGGGTGTACACGGTTTGGCCAACCCGACCAATCCAAACCGAACCGACCCTATTTCGGCCGAACCTGTAATAACCCCAATTTTTGGAAATTTTTGAAACCCTTATAAATAGTGTTTTTGCTGAATGAGAAAACTGTTCATGCCACGCTATGTAGGGGTTCTGTTATTGATCTTATGGGATATTATTAGTACTCTATGTGGTATATAAGTGTATGTAAAGATCGTCAGAATCCAATTCTGAACACTTGGATTTTTCCCGGAAATCCACTAGATACGGAAAGAATTGAGAAAAAGGTAACAGGATAAAAGGATTTAAATTAAAGGATTATAGGAGAGGATCATAAAAGGAATACAATATATTGAGAAAGGTTAAGGGAACCTAAGTAATAAGATCTCGGGTATGATCCCTCAAACGATAAATAAGAACGAAAGATAAGCGAACCGTAAAACAAATAAGTGACCAAGAGACAAGCTTGTACAAGAAGCCAGGGACTGTGACATCATCAAACCACAAGGTGTGGACAAGTGGGAGCATTATGACATGTGCAAGGTGACATAAGCATGACATGGGAAGGAAGGAGGTGTGGTGGCTTTGTAACCACACAAATTCAAGGGCAAGAAGGTAATTGACTAAAACAAGCACAAAAACCAAGCAACCAAGCCAAGTAAAATCATTTTCATCAAAAATCAAAAGCAACCAAGGCTTTGTTCTTCATTGCTCACGGCTTTTCACTATTCAAAAGGCAAGAGAAATTCAAAATCCAAGATCCAAGCTTCCTAAATTGGTAAGATAATTCCCTAATCATCTTCATGCTTAGTTAGGACTATATCATGAGTTTAAGCCATTAATTCCTTCTCAATCTTCTTCATTTAATCAAAGAAGAAGACAATGAATAGTGTTTTCAAGTTTTTTAACTTGAACTTTTCTTGGTTTTCTTGAAGATCCAAGCATTCTTAAGACTTCTCCAAGCTTCTTAAGGCTTCCTAGCTCCACCCACCACTTCAAGGAAGGTATACCATCTCCAAACCCTAGATTCCTATATAGTATAAGATGATTTTGATTAGTGGGTTGATATTGTAGCTTGTTGTTATGATTTAGAGTTTGGGATTTGGAATGGTAGTGAAATGGAATGGTAATTGTTGTGGTTTTGATTTAAAGGAACTTAAGTATGATTAAAGTTAAGTTTAAGCATAAGTATGAATGATTAAATTGAATTGGTTGGGGTTGTTATGATGTGATAAGGATGGATGTTGGTTGTATGATTGATTTGGGGTTGATTTGTGGTTGGTATTGAATGGTTTAAAATTTGGGAAATCGCGTAAACATAGCCGTCGTAACGTCCGATTTTCTTTGGACTGTTTTTGTGCATAGCATTAGGACCCGAGAACCCCCTGCTAGATTATGACCACTGCCATGTTTAGATAGCTCATGTTACGAGCTTCGTTTTGATATGTAGTTCGTTCGATTCCGATGCACGGTTTAGGAGAAACGACCGTTTCAAGTAACGGCGTTTCGCGAACGAAACTTTTCCCCTCGCCTTACTTTGAAACATAGGTTAAAGACCAAAAAGGGTTAATTAATGTATGAAACATTTATGGTAAGTGTGTTAGGCAGTTGGTAAGACACTCGCGAAGGAATCGCTTTAAAACTCGTAAAGGTTAAATTATTAAAAATGGTGGAGCCGAGGGTACCCGAGTGACTTAAGCGAATCAGTGAGCGCAAAACGAGCGTTAGAGTCTAAGTTAGTTAAAGTATAGATTTACAAGTGACTTTGGTTTAATTCCAACTTACTTGTTGCTTATAGGTTACCAGACTCGTCCCGAGCCATTCGTAACCCCCAGTCGCTCAGGCAAGTTTTCTACCCGTTATACTGTTGTTGTGATGAATATATGTATATGCATTATCTTGCGATAGATGCATGTTGGTTAATTAGCAAATGTTGCAATATATTGAAGCATGCTGATATGGTATATATATGCATGCCTGTTTCATATTCTTGCCATATATATCTGTTGGTTCAGTTGATAATACCTATGCTAGAGGATAGCGGTAACTTGCATATACCCTTAGTATAGGGACCCAAAGGTGAAAATATTTTCTAAAACCGGGAGTTGAGGATCCCGAGTACATTTTGTATATATGGATATGGATATATATATATATATATATTTATATATATATATGGTTATAGTTTTTCCAAACTATTAAACGAATAAGGTTTATTCGATAACTTTAAACTTTATTTTATTATTGAGTATTATTTCGAATATTATTCGAGGACTTATGACTCCTTTATATTATTTATTGAATATTACTTGGATATTCATTTGAGGATGTATGACTCCTTTATTTTATTTAATGAATATTATTTATAATATTCATTCGAGGTATTATGACTCAGCTTATTTATTAAATGAATATTATCTTGAATATTCATTCGAGGACTTATGACTCCTTTATATTATTTATTGAATATTATTTTGAATATTCATTCGAGGACTTATGACTCCTTTATATTATTTATTGAATATTATTTTGAATATTCATTCGAGGACTTATGACTCCTTTATATTATTTATTGAATATTATTTTAAATATTCATTCGAGGGCTTATGACTCAGTTTATATTATTTAATGAATATTTTTGAATATTCATTTGAGGATCTATGACTCCGATTATTTGCTGAAATATATTCTTTATTTTATTAAAGAATAAGGTGTAAATAATCAAACTTATTTTCGATTATTCAAATAAAGTTAATACTTTTATATAAGTATATCTTTGGTTATTTAATACTCGTTTCAAGTATAAATTTCAATACTTCTACTTCAATTATTTTTATAAAGATTATTCTTTATGGGAATATTATTTAATTAATAATATTCAGTCATTTTCTAAATATTCTGGGGACTGATTTACTTCATTAAATCAGCTTTACTCCAAACACTCTATAAAGTGTTTTCGAGTCTTCAAAATGATTTTTAAAAGATAGAGCGGATCCCAAAACTCATTTTTATATTTAAGATCTTCCTTTTAAAGGGGATTTAAATACTCGTTCAAAACTTGAGGGATCCGGCTCAGTGGTGTATTTTACATTCGCAACGAGGTTGCTGTTTTGAGAAAACATCTTGATTACTTGCCCATCGTTCGGGAAGTAAGTCCATCTATTGAGTCGGCATTAGCAACATGAGCTCAGTGGGCGTCCATGATAGTGTAAGTGGCTCAGTGGGAGTCCATCAAATGCATAAGTGGCTGAGTGGCAGTCCAGCATAAGGTCCTAATTATGACCAGGGTGATGACCAGTGGGGAATTCGTCCATCTACTAGTAGAAAAGGTTACTAATGGGTATCTTTGCCTGATCAGCAAGATATCTGGTTTATGCCAAAGGTTTTCTTTTCCTTCCAAATTCATTGGATATTGCAACTCTGTTCATACTTTACATAACAGAGGTTCCAGGAAATGTTTTAGAGATATATATATGTGGATATATATATATCGGAACTAAATAAAGTATCTCATAACTTTTTCATTCAATAATATTTCAAAGATTGAATCTATTCAAATCTTGTCTTGTAGTCTCATCTATGTGATGAACTTTTGAAACTGATTATAACTTGAACGGTGGTAGTTCAAGTAGTATTGGGAAAGATATAAGTATATTGGGGTATTTGGTAACCTCATCTTTTAAACTTATATCTAATTAATAATTGTCTTATGAATGACAAAGATTTTCAGAAAAAAAAACGTTGAGACAAGGTTAGATATATGAGATCACCTTGCAACGATATTTTTTATACAGTTATACACTGGGACTTTGTGTATATTATGCATGGAAGAGGACTTCCAATATTTTGAAAAGTATATATGTATATATACTGGATATTTTGCGACTTCATCGCATTAAGATATCAAACTTGGTTCATTTCTTTTGACCAAGACTTTCATGAGTATTATGAGTAGGCTCATATATTGTAAATCATTATACATATTATTTTGGTGGGCTTGCTGCTCACCCTTGCTTTATTTCTTCATCACACAACAACAGTTAGGAAAGATGGCCAGACTCCAGCAGACCCAGCGCAAGCGCGTGGGAAGCGTCCCGCGTCTTCCCGTTGATGTTGTAGCTGCTATAGCTGCAGAGGTAGATCTATTGTAGATCAGACCATCTACTTTTGAGAATCAATTATGTATAATTATAACTTGTGGCAGATAATGGCAATTAACTGTAAATTTATCAAGTAATCATTTTGGGTTGTAATAACTTTTAAATTGTGGATTCAAAGACTTGTACTTATTTAAATTTCATCTCTGAGACTATAACGGGTTGTGGTGTGTGTTAGTGTGGGGTCACAGCATAAGGTTATTATTATTAATTAAGTGAAGTGATATTGTGGAAAGAAAGACCGTGACGACTCGGATCCTCGACCCCGGATCTGGGGGTGTTACAGAAATGGTATCAGAGCTAAGCGTTATAAACCTCAGAGATGATGGGACGTTAAGATAATAAGTTCACTAAGATAATAAGAACTCTTGCCAAGTTCATAGTCGGACTACCTAACGTAGTACTGACAGTTAAAACCCTTATGGGAACCCTTATAAATGTAGCGATAGAAGCGTAGTTCGTTATCGTATAGAGTAGCGGGACTCCGAACCCTGAGGTTGAGGAGCAACAGCGCGATGATGTTTTATTACTAATTGGAGATCGGATTGTGGATCCGATAGAGTGTCCTAATGCAGGACCGGATGATGTTGATATTGAGGATGTAGCGGTTGAGGATGTTGTCCTAGATGGGATTGTTGCTGAGGAGGATCTCGTGGAGGATCCTGACAAGATTGGATAAAGGACCACTGATGAATTGATGACCATGGTTAGGTCGACTACCGGAGGTTCGTTCAAGTTTGTAAAGATAGTAGCCCCTTTAACGCGGCTTACTCGTAAGACTGAGAAGTTCGAATGGACAGAGAAATGTGAGAACAGCTTTCAAGAACTGAAGCAGAGGTTGGTGATGGCCCCTATGCTGGCGTTGCCGGATGGAAAAGGAGATTTTGTGAAGTGTAGTGACGCTTCGCACAAGGGCTTAGGGTGCGTGCTTATGCAGCACGGTAAGGTAATCGCGTACATGTCAAGACAATTAAGGTAGTATGAAATTCGATATCCCCGCTCATGAGCTTAGGCTCGTGGCAATAGTTACCCTAAAGATTGGAGGCACTACTTGTATGGAGAGAAGTGCGAGAATTACCTAAGCCATAAGTGCTCTAGTACATTTTCACGTAGAAAGAGCTCAACATATGCCAGAGGAGGCAGTTAGAGCTAATCAAGAATAATGATTGGGAGATTCTTTATCATTCGGGGAAAGCCAATGTGGTGGCTGATGCCCTTAGTAAAAAGGAGAGACTCAAGATGATAATGTCTTTGGGAGAGTTTATAAGAGGTTTTGGAAATAGTAGTGAAGGTAACCGGAGCCGGTACCGAAAAGCTGTTTGAGATTGCAATAGAGACCGAATTATTGGAAAGGAACATATTGTGCCAGAAAAAGTGATGAATGAAGGCAGAGAGCCAACAAATAGATATGAGATTAATACCGAGAGAGATGATAAGGGAATAATGAGGTATTCCTATAGAATTTGGGTTCCAAATGTTTAAGAGCGTAAAGATGAAATCTTAGATGAAAGCTAGTTTGAGGAATAAGAGTTAGAGCAAACCCTGAATGTGATAGTCAGGGAGGACGCCATCAAGATAGAAGGAACCCATAACATAATGGAGTGGAAAATGAGGATTTTAAATTAAAAGATGACCCCAATTATGGGGAGTAGGATGAAACATTTCATACTAAGGAAACAGAAAGTCGAGTAAGGAAAGGAGACCCGAGACGGTACTCCTATACGGCAATTCATGGACCTGTCTAGAAAGAACTTAGACTATTATCCCCAACCACCACCTTGAGGAAACAATGTGGTGTGAAATTCTTTCAGGACCTCTAAGTCGCTAAGCTCTCAGAGTTCCAAGGAACAAGCTGGCCCAATCGAGGCAAGAGCCTGGCTAAAGGAAATATAGGAATTATTTGAGATTCTAAATGATTGACGAATCTCAAAAAGACTATTTTTATCACTTACCCTCCTAAGAGAGAGACCACCCGCTGGTGAAAGACCAAGGAAGGCACGGAGCAAGAGATTATAATAAACTGATTTAAGTTCAGTCAATTGTTTTCAGGAAAGTACTTCCCAAGGTTATAAAGATAGAGTAAAAGCTTTAGAGCCAGAACAAAGGCAGACGAGTATGAAAAATTATGAATCTAAGTTGTAAAAGTTGTCAAGATTCGTTCTGAGGACACGAATCCAGAATGACGGGATGTTGGAATCAATGCTTATGTTGTGTTGGTTCATGAAATAATGATAAGAGAAAGGAAAAAAAAAGAAAAAAGAAATTGAAGTGGAAAGGAATATAACGGCAATAGAGTTTGAGGAATGATAAGGGAGTTGGGTATGAGGAAACCCTAAAGACTCGTAGAAATAGAAATAGAAGAGTATGTAATCGTCAGGATGAGGGTGATTCACCATGAGTTAAAATTGATGGTTGAAGGCATAAGAGATACATATATTTTTTTCCCCTGTAAGTTGGGAAGATTCGAGGAAACCTTGAGATAATTCGAAGGATAAATAATGAGACGCGGATAGACTAAGGGGATAAGAAAGTAAGAAATTAAGAAAATTGGATGAAGGAAGTGACCTTCAAGAAGGTGAAGTGTAAGACCGGTGGCATGATACCCAGAAAGGGAGACGCCAGATATGAAAGATATCCCAACATTGAGGTGACTGTTGAGATAAACAACAAAAGTAAATAAGGAATTATTAAGAAGAAGTTCACGTTGAACACGACCAATATCTTCCAGAACATCCATGTTATCGTTACCAGATTAGGCAAGAAACGCGGATAACCGTTGTTATCTTTTGGAGGCCATTTTGATTAACCTCATTTTGTATACAGATGTTATTGTGAAATTAGGCATTTACTATCGAGGTGGGAATGATTGAATAAGATACCCATATCAGGGATATATGACTTTATTTATCCATGGAAGGATGCTTGTACCTTTTTAAAGGTGGAATTAAGGATAGAACATCGGTAACTTAAAACGAATCCTAGGGGAATGCATAAAGGTTGGCATTTCACCCTTGATAGGGATAGTATGAGTTTTGACAGTATGAATTGGAAAGCATTAAGGTAATAATAACCTTTAAGGATCAGTGGAGAAATTTTTCAGAAGTATATAGACAATGGTTCTAGTAATAGTGAATGGTATTTTGATATGCCCTGTATCTAGGGAATACAGGAGGAACGATTGAAGGATAACCTTAGAGGTTTTATAAGGAAAAAGGTAACATTCAAAATTCTCAAGAATAGAAATGTTGATAAAGGAAATATGACGTAATTATAATGTTGCCAAGTGGGGCACGTGTTAAACCACGAGAAAGTATGGATCGAACCAGTAATGGTCGAAATTGTTCAGGACAATTAGGACTTAAGATAAAAGATGTTCTAATTATGATTGAGAGTCAGTCATGACAGTGATTAACCTCTAAAGACTGAGGCAATAACTTATGGAAAAATGGTGATTTTTTTTTACTCATCAGATTTTAAGGAAAGCATTTTCACATAAGCTGTGATTGAAATAAGGTAGAAAATTTATTTGGAGATGGTTAAAGTGACATTGACTGTAAGGAAATTTTACTATCAGGAAAGGCCAAAGAGGTGGCCGACACTTTAAAGGTAAGAGGATAATTATAGGCGCTCGTGCGAGAGGAATACAGTGATGATGGTTAAAGCTGTGAAGGTTGTATTATGGTTTGGAAGATTGACATTCCTTCTGATGACTGTGCAATACCCAACCGTAATAGTAGTTGGTAAAGGTTTAATTCGTGTAATCGCCATGAACGGGCTATCTATCTTAGGAGGTCCTATCTTGAGATAAGCCAGAACCATGTTTCAAAAAGGACTAGATGAACCCTTGAGTTAAGTCTTCTATTGAAGGCATATGATTACGAATGGTATTAACCTACTATCGTTGCTTTGATGGAAACTCTTCTGCAATTTTATTTGCTTCATGTCATGTATGTATGTCAGGATCAGGAGTGTTCTTCATGAATCATGAATGGTGATTATGTTACCTCCTTAGAAGGATTAGATACGATATGTATGGACTCCGTATGGTTAGCTATTAAGACTTCATGGAAAATGAATGACTACAGTAGGTCAGTGGTGGACCATGGTAAGGCAGCAATGGTTATGCGAGTATTGAGCTGATTACAACCGTGAGAGTTGTATTGGAATGGGTGTTGAGATTGAGTACCACTAATCGGGTCGTGGTAGTGTATAAGTTATCGTTGATAGACTAATTAAGTAGAGTATCTACCTAGTGAATTATTATTCTTCCTTATCAATAGAGAGTCGTATTATTATACGAGGAAGGTTGCAGTGCAAGCATAGAATTCTAGTAACGATGATGTCTAGAATGAGATCCCAGGTTCGATTTTCGATATCGAGGGAGTTTCAAAGGTAATTGTGTATAAGCTAGAGGAAGTGCATGGGTCCATAGAATGATGGACGGAGTAGCAAATATTTAAGCATGTGAAATGCGATGCGATAATACTCGATGTTGATATAAATACATATATGTTTTGTTCTCCTATGACAAACCTCTATAGTTCAGAGGTAGATTCCAAGCCAGATATTTTATGGCAATAAATTTTTTTATGAATATACAATTCTCTTCAATTCGTTCTTTTCTCTTCTTTTCATTTCATGTAAGCTGAGAAGAACAACCCTTCCAGAAGGGGAGGTATTGCCGAATGACTATCTATCTGTGTGATAGAAGCCGAGTAGGATACCAGCTATTGTTTAATTGCTTGTCAAGTACTAAAGGCTGGCCACCTTCTGTACTAACTATGCAATGTAACAAGTGTTCATGATCATAGTGATCTCTCAATAAATTCTTTTACTTCTATATGAAGGACTAAGCTTTCGAAGATAGAAGCAGCTGAAAAAGGAGTAGTAAAGTTGTGGTGGTATGTGGAATGGAAACATATTCGTGATACTAAGGTTGACGAGGTTATTAAAAGGTTATAGAACGCTAACGAGCAAAAGTATAACCAGTATAATATTAGGAACAGAAGGTAGTAGCGATTACGAACTGGAAAAGAATGGGTATTGAGAAGCAAAAGCTCTAATGCTAAAAGCTATAATGAGAGTCTGTGCAATAGACTTGAAAGAAATTGGAATGATCACTTAATTCGGATTGAGTTATCTTACGACAATAGATCATATGTCATTATCGAGATGTCGCCTTATGAGATCCTTGAGGGAAGACAATGTCGATCTCCCTTATGTTAGGATGAAATTGTAGAGCGCAAGATGCTCGGACCCGCAGTAGTCCAAAGGACCAAGGATATGATAGATCTAATCAGAGGACGGCTGGTAGTAGCCCAAGATGGTCATGATAAGTATGTTGATTTGACACGAAAGGATAAAGAGTATGAAATATGGGACCTAGTAATGTTATAGGTATCCCTTGGAAAGGATTGATGAGGTTCGGAAAGAAAGGAAAGCTAAGTCTACAATTTGTTGGACCCTTGGATATATTAAGACGTTTAGGAAGTTAGCATATGAGCTAGCCCTACCCCCGAACCTGTAGCAAGTTCATAACGTGTTTCACGTATCAATGTTAAGGAAGTGTAATTCAGATGCCAGATAAATAGAGGTATATGAGCGCATAGATATGCAACCCGACGTAACCTATATGGAGCAACCAGGAAGGGTTATAGAGTGAAAAGGAACGAGTGCTTAGGAGAAGGGTTATCAAACTAGTAAGAGTTTGATGGTAGAACCACAATGTGGGAAAATTGACTTGAGAGTTAGAAAGTGCAATACTAAGAAAGTATCCCTATTTATTTCTATCTGATTCCGGGACGGAATCCTTTTAAGGAGGGGAGACTGTAATAACCCCAATTTTTGGAAATTTTTGAAACCCTTATGAATAGTGTTTTTGCTGAATGAGAAAACTGTTCATGCCACGCTATGTAGGGGTTCTGTTATTGATCTTATGGGATATTATTAGTACTCTATGTGGTATATAAGTGTATGTAAAGATCGTCAGAATCCAATTCTGAACACTTGGATTTTTCCCGGAAATCCACTAGATACGGAAAGAATTGAGAAAAAGGTAACAGGATAAAAGGATTTAAATTAAAGGATTATAGGAGAGGATCATAAAAGGAATACAATATATTGAGAAAGGTTAAGGGAACCTAAGTAATAAGATCCCGGGTATGATCCCTCAAACGATAAACAAGAACGAAAGATAAGCGAACCGTAAAACAAATAAGTGACCAAGAGACAAGCTTGTACAAGAAGCCAGGGACTGTGACATCATCAAACCACAAGGTGTGGACAAGTGGGAGCATTATGACATGTGCAAGGTGACATAAGCATGACATGGGAAGGAAGGAGGTGTGGTGGCTTTGTAACCACACAAATTCAAGGGCAAGAAGGTAATTGACTAAAATAAGCACAAAAACCAAGCAACCAAGCCAAGTAAAATCATTTTCATCAAAAATCAAAAGCAACCTAGGCTTTGTTCTTCATTGCTCACGGCTTTTCACTATTCAAAAGGCAAGAGAAATTCAAAATCCAAGATCCAAGCTTCCTAAATTGGTAAGATAATTCCCTAATCATCTTCATGCTTAGTTAGGACTATATCATGAGTTTAAGCCATTAATTCCTTCTCAATCTTCTTCATTTAATCAAAGAAGAAGACAATGAATAGTGTTTTCAAGTTTTTTAACTTGAACTTTTCTTGGTTTTCTTGAAGATCCAAGCATTCTTAAGACTTCTCCAAGCTTCTTAAGGCTTCCTAGCTCCACCCACCACTTCAAGGAAGGTATACCATCTCCAAACCCTAGATTCCTATATAGTATAAGATGATTTTGATTAGTGGGTTGATATTGTAGCTTGTTGTTATGATTTAGAGTTTGGGATTTGGAATGGTAGTGAAATGGAATGGTAATTGTTGTGGTTTTGATTTAAAGGAACTTAAGTATGATTAAAGTTAAGTTTAAGCATAAGTATGAATGATTAAATTGAATTGGTTGGGGTTGTTATGATGTGATAAGGATGGATGTTGGTTGTATGATTGATTTGTGGTTGATTTGTGGTTGGTATTGAATGGTTTAAAATTTGGGAAATCGCGTAAACATAGCCGTCGTAACGTCCGATTTTCTTTGGACTGTTTTTGTGCATAGCATTAGGACCCGAGAACCCCCTGCTAGATTATGACCACTGCCATGTTTAGATAGCTCATGTTACGAGCTTCGTTTTGATATGTAGTTCGTTCGATTCCGATGCACGGTTTAGGAGAAACGACCGTTTCAAGTAACGGCGTTTCGCGAACGAAACTTTTCCCCTCGCCTTACTTTGAAACATAGGTTAAAGACCAAAAAGGGTTAATTAATGTATGAAACATTTATGGTAAGTGTGTTAGGCAGTTGGTAAGACACTCGCGAAGGAATCGCTTTAAAACTCGTAAAGGTTAAATTATTAAAAATGGTGGAGCCGAGGGTACCCGAGTGACTTAAGCGAATCAGTGAGCGCAAAACGAGCGTTAGAGTCTAAGTTAGTTAAAGTATAGATTTACAAGTGACTTTGGTTTAATTCAAACTTACTTGTTGCTTATAGGTTACCAGACTCGTCCCGAGCCATTCGTAACCCCCAGTCGCTCAGGCAAGTTTTCTACCCGTTATACTGTTGTTGTGATGAATATATGTATATGCATTATCTTGCGGTAGATGCATGTTGGTTAATTAGCAAATGTTGCAATATATTGAAGCATGCTGATATGGTATATATATGCATGCCTGTTTCATATTCTTGCCATATATATCTGTTGGTTCAGTTGATAATACCTATGCTAGAGGATAGCGGTAACTTGCATATACCCTTAGTATAGGGACCCAAAGGTGAAAATATTTTCTAAAACCGGGAGTCGAGGATCCCGAGTACATTTTGTATATATGTATATGGATATATATATATATATATATATATATTTATATATATATATGGTTATAGTTTTTCCAAACTATTAAACGAATAAGGTTTATTCGATAACTTTAAACTTTATTTTATTATTGAGTATTATTTCGAATATTATTCGAGGACTTATGACTCCTTTATATTATTTATTGAATATTACTTGGATATTCATTTGAGGATGTATGACTCCTTTATTTTATTTAATGAATATTATTTATAATATTCATTCGAGGTATTATGACTCAGCTTATTTATTAAATGAATATTATCTTGAATATTCATTCGAGGACTTATGACTCCTTTATATTATTTATTGAATATTATTTTGAATATTCATTCGAGGACTTATGACTCCTTTATATTATTTATTGAATATTATTTTGAATATTCATTCGAGGACTTATGACTCCTTTATATTATTTATTGAATATTATTTTGAATATTCATTCAAGGGCTTATGACTCAGTTTATATTATTTAATGAATATTTTTGAATATTCATTTGAGGATCTATGACTCCGATTATTTGCTGAAATATATTCTTTATTTTATTAAAGAATAAGGTGTAAATAATCAAACTTATTTTCGATTATTCAAATAAAGATTATACTTTTATATAAGTATATCTTTGGTTATTTAATACTCGTTTCAAGTATAAATTTCAATACTTCTACTTCAATTATTTTTATAAAGATTATTCTTTATGGGAATATTATTTAATTAATAATATTCAGTCATTTTCTAAATATTCTGGGGACTGATTTACTTCATTAAATCAGCTTTACTCCAAACACTCTATAAAGTGTTTTCGAGTCTTCAAAATGATTTTTAAAAGATAGAGCGGATCCCAAAACTCATTTTTATATTTAAGATCTTCCTTTTAAAGGGGATTTAAATACTCGTTCAAAACTTGAGGGATCCGGCTCAGTGGTGTATTTTACATTCGCAACGAGGTTGCTGTTTTAAGAAAACATCTTGATTACTTGCCCATCGTTCGGGAAGTAAGTCCATCTATTGAGTCGGCATAAGCAACATGGGCTCAGTGGGCGTCCATGATAGTGTAAGTGGCTCAGTGGGAGTCCATCAAATGCATAAGTGGCTGAGTGGCAGTCCAGCATAAGGTCCTAATTATGACCAGGGTGATGACCAGTGGGGAATTCGTCCATCTACTAGTAGAAAAGGTTACTAATGGGTATCTTTGCCTGATCAGCAAGATATCTGGTTTATGCCAAAGGTTTTCTTTTCCTTCCAAATTCATTGGATATTGCAACTCTGTTCATACTTTACATAACAGAGGTTCCAGGAAATGTTTTAGAGATATGTATATGTGGATATATATATATCGGAACTAAATAAAGTATCTCATAACTTTTTCATTCAATAATATTTCAAAGATTGAATCTATTCAAATCTTGTCTTGTAGTCTCATCTATGTGATGAACTTTTGAAACTGATTATAACTTGAACGGTGGTAGTTCAAGTAGTATTGGGAAAGATATAAGTATATTGGGGTATTTGGTAACCTCATCTTTTAAACTTATATCTAATTAATAATTGTCTTATGAATGACAAAGATTTTCAGAAAAAAAAACGTTGAGACAAGGTTAGATATATGAGATCACCTTGCAACGATATTTTTTATACAGTTATACACTGGGACTTTGTGTATATTATGCATGGAAGAGGACTTCCAATATTTTGAAAAGTATATATGTATATATACTGAATATTTTGCGACTTCATCGTATTAAGATATCAAACTTGGTTCATTTCTTTTGACCAAGACTTTCATGAGTATTATGAGTAGGCTCATATATTGTAAATCATTATACATATTATTTTGGTGGGCTTGCTGCTCACCCTTGCTTTATTTCTTCATCACACAACAACAGTTAGGAAAGATGGCCAGACTCCAGCAGACCCAGCGCAAGCGCGTGGGAAGCGTCCCGCGTCTTCCCGTTGATGTTGTAGCTGCTATAGCTGCAGAGGTAGATCTATTGTAGATCAGACCATCTACTTTTGAGAATCAATTATGTATAATTATAACTTGTGGCAGATAATGGCAATTAACTGTAAATTTATCAAGTAATCATTTTGGGTTGTAATAACTTTTAAATTGTGGATTCAAAGACTTGTACTTATTTAAATTTCATCTCTGAGACTATAACGGGTTGTGGTGTGTGTTAGTGTGGGGTCACAGCATAAGGTTATTATTATTAATTAAGTGAAGTGATATTGTGGAAAGAAAGACCGTGACGACCCGGATCCTCGACCCCGGATCTGGGGGTGTTACAGAACCAAACCGATTTTTTTCAACCCGATATATAGTTGGGTTGAAAAAATGTCAACCCGATTTAATTGGGTTGGATATGATTTTCGATAATTTTAAACCAATCCAACCCAACCCGATTAAAATATATATGTACATGCTAATAAGTTAATCCAAAATTATGTTTAGGCCATTTACATAGATCCATATATCTCTAACTCTAAATGTAACTTATAACCTCCGTGTTCATAGTTTATTTCGTAACAACAATAGATGTTTGATTAGTGTTATATTTTTTGCATTTATGATTCATTCCAATATTTAAAGCGTAAGCAATATTATTAGTATTTTTGATGTCGAAAATTAGATGCTTAAGACTATTCAATATGGAGGATTGTAATATTATTTTGAACTATTTTCAAGTGTTTTAAACTTTGAAACCTTATGTTTTATTATAATTTTTTATATTAAGTTTGTATATTTAATAAACCACTCAAACCGATCCAAACCGAACCAAACCGAAGTATACAAATTGGTTTGGGTTACAAATTTAAACGGTTTGGGTTGGGTTGAAATTTTGAAAACCCGAATTAATTGGGTTGGGTTGCTAAATTCTTCCAACCCGCCCAACCCGATCCGTGTACACCCCTACTATGGTATATGGCTTGATTTCAAAGGATAATGTCATCATTGAGGAAGTTGCCTTAATGGATGGTCTCAAACACAACTTGTTAAGTATCAGCCAGCTTTGTGATAAAGGCAACTCAGTAACCTTCAACTCAGAAGCCTGTGTTGTGACTAACAAAAGAAGCAACAAAGTGGTTCTCACTGGTGTGAGAAAAGAAAATGTGTACCTAGCTGATTTCAACTCATCTAATGCAGAATCTGTTACTTGTCTTCTCAGTAAAGCAAGTCAGGATGAAAGTTGGCTATGGCACAAGAAGCTATCCCATTTAAACTTCAAGACCATCAATGAGCTAGTAAAGAAAGAACTGGTTAGAGGCATTCCTCTAGTGGAGTTTTCTAAGGATGGACTGTGCGACGCCTGTCAAAAGGGGAAGCAGATTAAAGCATCATTCAGGAAGAAACTTAATTCAACAATTGAAGAACCTTTACAACTGCTACATATGGATTTGTTTGGACCAGTCAATGTGTTGTCCATCTCTAGGAAAAGATTTTGCCTAATAATTGTAGATGATTTCTCAAAGTTCTCTTGGACATATTTCCTTAAGTCTAAAGATGAGGCTAGTGAAATCATCATCAATCACATAAGGCAAGTCAATAATCATCCAGATTTCAAGGTTAGAAGAATCAGGAGTGACAATGGAACTGAGTTCAAGAATTCAGTCATGAGAGCATTTTGTGAGGAAAATGAGATTCTGCATGAGTTTTCAGCAGCAAGAACTCCACAACAGAATGGAGTAGTGGAAAGAAAGAACAGATCACTTATTGAAGCTGCAAGGACAATGCTTGAAGAATCTAAACTGCCAACATATTTCTGGGCTGAAGCTGTAAATACTGCATGCTACACTCAGAATATTTCTCTGGTTAATCAAGCAAGATGCATGACTCCCTATCAATTGTTCAAGAACAAGAAGCCAACTCTAAATTTTCTTCATGTCTTTGGTTATAAATGTTATATTCTGAGAAATCAAACTGATCAAAATGGGAAGTTTGATGCTAAAGCAGATGAAGGAATTTTTGTTGGATATGCTGTTGGTAAATCATATAGAGTCTACAATCTAAGAACCAACATTGTTGTGGAATCAATACATGTTGTGTTTGATGATAAAAAGATTGAAGGACTTCAAGATGAAGATTACCATGAGAGCCTCAAATTCGATAATGTGAAAATGGTTAGTGATGACAGTGATGATGAGAGTGATCAAGAAATAGTATCAAAGGATAATGCAGAAAAATCTACTACTAATGAAGCACAAAACTCAACATCTGTCGAGTTGCATAATGCTTCATCTGTCGGGAGGCAATCTGCATTATCCGTCGGGAGACAACCAGCTTCATCCGTCGGTACTCAAAATTCACCATCCGTCGGGTTATCAAAAGGAGCAGGAAGTCAAGATAGATCACCTACAGAAAGTTCCCCTTTCTCAAATCAAAGATCCACAAACTCAGGGGGAGTTTCTAACAATCAAAACTGAATCACACATCAAGACAACAATGATGCCTCTTCATCTAGAGCTAATCTACCTCAACAAAGAAAATGGACAAAAGATCACCCCTTTGAGCTCATAATTGGTGATGTTTCTTCTAGAGTTCAAACAAGGAGAGCAACTCAAGAAGAATGTCTATACAACAGCCTTCTTTCCAAGGAAGAACCAAAGAAGGTAGAAGAAGCTTTATTGGATCCTGATTGGATTTTAGCTATGCAGGAGGAGCTAAACCAATTTGAAAGGAATAATGTATGGAAGCTGGTACCCAAGCCTAAAGGGAAGAATCCAATAGACACCAAATGGGTATTCAGAAATAAGATGGATGAAAATGGCATAGTAGTCAGGAACAAAGTTAGATTGGTTGCTAAAGGCTATTGTCAACAAGAGGGAATATATTTTGATGAAACATTTGCTCCTGTTGCAAGACTTGAAGCCATCAGAATCTTCTTAGCCTATGCAGCCCATGCCAATTTCAAGGTCTATCAAATGGATGTCAAAAGTGCCTTTCTGAATGGAGATTTGGAGGAGGAAGTCTATTTTTAGTCAGCCTCCTGGTTTTAAAGATCCAAATTTTCCAGAATATGTCTATTATCTTTTGAAAGCACTTTATGGATTGAAGCAAGCACCTAGAGCCTGGTATGACACTTTATCAAAGTTCCTTTTGGAAAATCTTTTCACAAGAGGTACTGTAGATAAAACTTTATTCTTTAGAAAAGTTAATGGCTCTAGTATACTTATTCAAATTTATATGGATGATATTATTTTTATCTCTACAGATGAGAAACTTTGCAAAAAGTTTGCCAAATTGATGCAAAGTAAGTATGAAATGAGTATGATTGGAGAACTAACTTACTTTCTTGGTTTCCAAGTTAAGCAAGTTAGTGATGGAATATTCATTAGTCAAACTTAATATTTTTTTTATCTTTTAAAGAAGTTTGATCTAATGGATTGCACATCTGTAAAAACTCCCATGGCTACTGCAACTAAGCTTGAATTAAACACTACTGAAAAGTCTGTGGATATTTCAAGTTATAGGGGCATGGTTGGCTCACTTCTGTACTTAACAGCTAGTATGCCAGATATAATGTTTGCTTCATTTTTATGTGCTAGATTTCAGGCTGATCCTAGAGAATCTCAATTAATAGCTATTAAGAGAATTTTTAGATATCTCAAGGGAACACCAAAAATTGGCATTTGGTACCCTAGAGATTCTGGCTTTGATCTAACTGGTTATTCAGATGCAGATTATGCAGGTTGTAGAATTGATAGAAAAAAGTACAACAGGAACCTATCAATATCTAGGAAACAAGCTTGTGTCCTGGTTCTGTAAAAAGCAAAATTCAGTTTCTACTTTCACAGCTGAAGCTGATTATATTGCTGCTGGCAGTTGCTGTACACAGATTTTATGGATGAAAAATCAATTGCTATACTATGGTTTGCAAGTTGAAAGGATTCCTAGTTTCTGTGATAACACAAGTGCAATTGCCATTACTGAAAATCCAGTACAACATTCAAGGACAAAGCACATAGATATCAAGTACCACTTCATAAGGGAACATGTAATGAATGGTACTGTGGAACTACATTTTGTTCCAAGTAAGAAGCAGCTTGTAGATATCTTTACCAAGCCACTGGATGAATCCACCTTTTCAAGGTTGGTAAGTGAGTTAGATATACTTAATTATTCTTAAAATCTATATGAGATAATTTACAAGTTGATATGCAGCCAGAAATTTAATTGATTTTTCAGTCTTGGATGAAATTTTGGCTAAGTCAAAATTTACATCTCGACGGATGATCCTTATCCATCGAGTTTGATCATCCGTCGGTATAATATTTGCTAATAAAAATCAATTATTTTTCAGGAATATTTTATGACTCAACGGATAACAGTCTATCCTCATCCGTCGAATTGTCTTAATCTCAACCATTAATTCCATGAACATTATCCATCGAGTATACTTACAGTTTGTAAGCATAACACGACGGATAATGGGTGGAATTTTTACAGTTTATTTTTTAAACGGCTATTTTAGGCAATTTTCATTGGTTACTTTATTTTACTTTATTATTTTTAACAGTTATTCTTTGAGATAGTATAAAAGCTTATTTCATTTCGATTATTTTTCTTTTATCATTCTCAAATCAACTGCTCAAATTTCTTTCTCTTTTAAAGCACTTACTCTTTTTCTTCAAGCTCTCATTCTCTAACAATGGCGCCCGTTGTCAAGATTATGTCTCAAACTGGGTTTGTTTATGAGAAGAACAATTTCACTGCATTAGTAAACAAGGGTATTCAGCAATCTGGTGACTATCACAAGATGATGGACTTTGTGAAGAATTGCAAGCTTAGCTATGCCATGCTGGAATCACCCACAATCTTTTGTGAAGTTGTTGAAGAGATGTGGACCACTGCTACATACAACTCAACAGATAAGACAATCACACTCACCATTAAAGGTAAAGAATTATGTATTAATAGTGATGTTATAAAAACATGTTTCAAGATTCCTGACAACACTGTGACCTCACCACACACTGACACTGATATAATCAATATGCTTAATTCCATGAACTATGCTCTTTCTATTTCTAAGTTAAGTGACATTAGGAGACTGGGCCTTAGGAAAGAATGGAGTTTTATGTGTGATGTAGTGACAAAGGTCTTTTCAGGTAAAGTCAGTAATTTTGATTTAGTCAATATCTCCATGCTTAACATGCTCTACATGCTAGTTACAGATAAATTCTATAATTTCAGTGACCTTGTCTTGTTTGAGTTAGGCTTTAAACTAGGAGAGTTAAATAAGAGAGGTAAGAATGTGTATTATGCTAGATTCTTTATGATGTTAGCTAACCATCTCTCTGAGGGTATTGTGCTTGAGAATCCTAACAACAAATTAGATTGTTGGGTTCAAGAGAGAAGGCTCAATACAGATTTGAACAGGGCCAATCATCACAAGGAGGTGCCACTGTTCTATTTCCCTGTAATGGAAGCACCTCAGGTAAGTGAGGTAAGTTCATCTATTCCTACCACTATTCCAACCTCACTAATTTCTTTGAGTTCTAGTGTGGCTATGGCAACTGTGTCAATGACCCAACAGTTGCCTACCCAAGCTACCAAACCTGTAAATATTTCAATATCCAAATCAAAGAAAACCCCCTCTGGTATCTCTCACAAGATGCCAGTTGCAAAAATCACCAAAACCAAAGAGGGGAGTGTGCAGGTGGGTAAGACAGGTGAGGGAAGGGGTGAACATAAAAGAAACCCAAAGGATAAGGATGGAAAGTTGAGTGGTTCCCAGCCTAGCCACACTGCAGTTTCCCAACAAACTGCAGTGCTTAAAAAGGATAAAAGCTCATTTCTAGCTGCATCCTCCCAAAAGGATGTAGTTATTGAACAAAGCTCTCAACCAAGAGCACAAGCCAAGAGGGTTAGAGACACAAGCTCACCCTAAACTTATGCCAGAAAGAAGAAATCTAAAACCCTTGGGGATGCACAGGGTACACACACTGTGAAAATTGGTGCTAAAGACACAATCACCGTACCTTCACAAATTTAGTTTGATGTGGCTCCAATAAATATGGAGTCACAGCCAAAATCTCTAGTAATAGAAGCACCTCAAACACCTAACTCACCCACAAACTCACTGGATGTGGATATGATAAACACATCAATTCCTGATTCCCCTTCTTTAACTTTGTTGGGGAAGCCAAAATCTAGTGCAAGTGAGCATCATCTTTTAGATGATTTATTGGCTCATTTTCCAATTCTTTGAAGAACTGTTGAATCATCTGTGCCCAAAATATCTTCAATTAGCACAGAGTCCACAATAGTTTCTTTTCCTAGTTCATTCATTTCTACTCTCTCGACGGATATTGGTCATCCGCCGAGTAGTGATTGTATCCCGACGGATAAGCTTAACAGCAGTTATCTGTCAGATAGCAAAACCACTCACCCGATGGATATCACTCATCCGTCGAGTATCTCTACACAGCCTCAAACTTCATTTATTTCAAGTGCAGAAGATTTAGTGGTTGTACAGTCACTATTAGGATTGAGAGAGAAGAGTGTTTTGAGTGAGAGTCTAGGTTGCTCCCAGGAAAAAGGAGAGGAAATGAATGAAACTATGCAATCCATTTCTTCAGGATTGGCAAAAGAGAGTGAGAGGAGTCCTACCTTAAAAGGTGAAGGTGAGGGTGTGAGGGTGGGGAGCCAGGGTGAGACCCTGATGCAATAAAAGGGAGAAAATGAGAGAAATGCAGGTACTGGAGCTATAAGGATGGATGCCATTGTTAGTGAGTCAATGAATGTCCAGGATGCAGACAGGGAGGGACTATCTCAGCAACCTAAAGCTGTTATAGATTCCACCTCCCTTGATGCCGAGGCATTTACTCACCCTGTTCCAGCTTATCAACTTCTAGCTGAACAGGGCAATGACAATGCATAAAAAATGCTCAATCTGGTACATACCACACAGTCTATCATAAGAGCTAAGGATGTCATCACAGCTTTGCCTTCTACAGCTGGTGATGTGGATTATGAGACTGGTGGTTCAACTGATTTCTTTGGTGATGAAAGTAGGGAGAGTGAAGATGAAGCAATGGACATAGGCGGAGATGTAGGTTCCAGTTCAAGATCAGGTATGCCATCATAGGATTTTTCAAAGCACTATGATGAGCACTACTTCAAAATAACCCTGATCCAACTAATCAATCAGACAAATACTGCTCTTCAAACCACTACAAATGCCAAAATCAAGAAGCTCCTTCAAGCACATCTAGCCTCTCTGCAACTTCAACAAATACAAGGCTTCCAACATGCTAGGGATGTAAACACCATCAAAGATGATATTGAGGAGATGAAGAAGGCCATTTCAGACAAGATGGATTCTAAACTTCCAGAAGCTACAATGCTTGACACCAAGAGGCAATTAAGGAAAAATTCTGATCTTGCAACCAAGATAGATGCCTTGGATACAAGAATGTCAGCCATGGAAGTATCTTTAACAGCCATTCACCTTCATCAAGCCCAACAGACAAATTTACTTCAAAAATTGGTGGCTGCTCAAACCCCCTCCTCTAATCAACTTGATGATAACAAAAAGGGGGAGAAATGACCAAGTGAGGGGGAGAAGCTTCAAATTCAAATCAGTAAAGTACTTGTGCCTTCAATTACTATCTCAAAGCCACCAGTTACAGACAGTATAGATCTGATCAATGCAGCAGCAGCCAACATAAGAGCAGATGATAAGGAGAAGTTGAGTTTAGTCAACTGGGAGAAAATTGATGAGGATATACAAAAGAAGTTTGAACTAGTCAAGGAGCCAGTAAAGTCAGCCATCCATCTCTCTCAAGTCAAGCAAATTCCTATGAATGAGATGAGCATGAACTATCTGGAAAGGGGACAGTCATCCTGCATCAAATCTCCAAAGGCAGAAACAATTCTGAAACCAAGGGTAAACTATTCAAAATCATCATTGAAGAACCCTTTGGATACTGTGTATGAGACACCTAAGCTTGATGAAAAGAAGCTTCTATCAAGTTCCATTGCTTTCTACAAAGATCCAGCTGATTCAACTTCTAAAAGGAGAATTGCTAAAATTTTCAGGAATGGGAAAGAAATTTGTGTGGTGGCTAGACATCCTCAATTTGCCCAAGCAAAGAGAGAAGAAAAGGCTAGATTAAAGCAGGAAAAGAAGCAAGCTACTCTAGATGCTAAAAAGACTAAACAAAAGAAAGAGCAAATTGCTATCTTGGCCAAGCTACATGCTGTAAATTCATCACAACAAATTCCTGTTCAGCCATCTGAAATCATTGAATCAAAGAAGCAAGTTGAACAATAGAAGAAATCTCCAAGAATCAAGAAATTGGCTAAAAGAACCAAAAGGAAACTGGACATTGTTGATAAGGAATTGGAGAATCAGTTTCCTAAGGAATCCACTCCAACTACAACTCAAGCATCAAAACCCCCTGTGGTATTTGAAAATATCAAAGTGGTGGATCCCTACAGGAACATTCATGGTGAACCTATTGTGCCTAAGGATGAGCCAATAGAATGGGAGAACATACTAATTCCTGACTTCAATATGCCAATCCTTGGCAAGCCAAAGAGAACAAAGTCAAGAGCAGTCAAGAAAGTGAAGTTGTCACCTCTCAAATCCAAGTCTCTAGTCAAAGCTCAATCTAAAGTCAACAAAGGAGATTATGTGTACTTGTGTAACATCAAGGAGTTTTCTGATCTAAACCTCTATCTAGATGAACTAGATGAAGTGAGAGGAATTGATGCATACAGAAACCTACTTGAAAGGTTAGTGTTCAAGTACAAGGGAGGAAAGGAGATTTAATGGCCACTTCACAGGATCCTTCAAGAAAGCCAAGCTGTACTGATTAAAGTTTATTCATCTTTCAAGAAGAACTTTGGGTTTAATGTTACTTCAAGAAGATTGGTACTGAAGAAGATTGAAGAACTAAGGAGTGTTAGAGGTAAGGATGCACTCCCAAAGATTCTAATCATCCCTTACACATGGAGAAGAGTGCACCTAAGGCCCTACTGGCTGATGGAGTTCATGGATGACAAAGGAGTGAGAATATTTTTAAGATTAAAAGACCAATTGAGCATCTCTAGCAATGAGACTCTCTTGGAAATGCAAGAAAAGCTAAATCTCTCAGAATCTGATGAACTGGAATTCCACAGGCAGCTCCAAAATTAGATTGAAGAAAACAACAGAAAGCTTGGAAAGAGATCCAGACCTTCAAAGAACTAGATAAATCTGCTCAGGCTAGAGGAGCATCTTGAAAATGATTGTGAGCAAAACTTTTTACATTTTGTTAATTGAAGTACTTTTCAGTATTATCTACTCTCTTTTAAAGTTGTATTTTTAGGGTGTTTTGTTATCATCAAGTATCTCTTAATTTATGGCTACAATTCCAGTAGACATAAATTGGGGGAGATTGTTGTGCATATGTTGTGTACTTGATGATTTCATGAACAAAACACCTTGGTAGATTTTACTTAGTGAAAATGTAGCACTCGACGGATAAGGATTATAGTCCCGACGGATAACTCATTTTAGTCCCGACGAATGATGACTTATTATCCATCGAGTGAGTAGCTTATGTAACAATAAGTCTGTAGCACATTTCTACATACACATTGTTTAGAATCTGTAGTAGTACTGAAGTCATGTTGACTGTAACTAGATATGCAGAATACGTTGATTAATTGTACATAGATGATGTCTTGTAATTCTGCATAAATGAAATGGAGTCAAGTGCCTGATTGCTACCCGACGGATAAACAACAATGAATTCAACGGATGATCAACAATCCGAGGGATGATCAATAACTCGACGGATGATCATAAACCCGACGGATAAAGAATTTAAATATATATTGACAGTGACAACACAGTCACATGCATCGATTTTATGCAAATGGAATGTGGTAGCCTATTCAACTGGGTTTTCGAGAACAAAGAAGCATTGCCATTTCCATGCTATTATGAAGATATTCAAAGATGCTGGAATAGAGTAATGAAGTAGCATTGTATTAGACTAGATAGTTTTTGTTTTATTATCTTGTCTTATTGCTTTGTAATCTTGGTGATATATAAACCAAGAAGCAGCAAATAGAAAATCATCTGAGATACAAGCAGGGAAACATTTGTAAGCCGAACTCTTACCATTTCTCTACATTCTTAGTTGTTCAATATTTGTAAGCAGCTGTTAGCTTTTTGCACACCGAGTTCTCTCGATATACATTATATATCTCTGGTGGAATTATTCAATCCACCAGAAAGTTATTAAAGACTCTTGTTTCTAATTACTTGTGCTTTGATTCATTTTAAGTAACTATTCCGCATTCTGCTAATCAATTCACACACACATATATATATATATATATATATATTTGAGTTAGAACATTTTTATTCAAGAAAAAGTTTCAAGAATTCCATTCAACCCCCCTTCTGTAATTCTTGTTACGTTGTTAAGGGACTAACACTGGACTTGAAGATTTCAATGATCATGATCAGCTGGGATTTGAGAATGAAGATTTAAATTCTGATTCTGTAAATTCTGATGACTTAAATCCTGATCCTGTAAGTTCTGACGGTTTAAGTTCTGATGTCATGGAAACTGTGGTAACAACTCCAAAGGAAGATGCACCTGTCCAGGGGGAGCAAGCTGAAGATCGTACCACATCTCAAGACTCTCGAGAAGCATCAAAACCTGTCACTGGCTCTTCAAGTTCTAATTCATCTAGTTCTGATGAGCAAAGTTCTGATAATTTTGGAAGCTCTGATTCTTCAACTCCTGAAAAATCAAACTCAAATTCTGAAGTCTCAGAGAGCATAACTACAGGGGGAGCATCAGAAAATGCTGAAGGAGACAGCATCGATCATGGGGGAGGATCCAGTTCTAGAGATCAACCTCCATCTGCAAGGAAGTGGACTAAAGCACACACACCTGATTTAATCATTCGAGATCCTGAAGTAGGTGTCAGAACTAGAACTGCAACTTCAAATGGATGTCTCTATCATTCCTTTGTATCTCAGACTGAACCAAAAAAGTGGAAGAAGCTCTTCAAGATGCTGATTAGGTGCAAGCAATGCAGGAAGAGTTAAATGAATTTGAAAGAAATAAAGTCTGGACCCTAGTGTCACGACCAAAGAACAAATCTGTTGTAGGCATAAAATGGGTGTTCAGAAACAAAACTGACAGTGATGGCATAATTATAAGGAATAAAGCAAGGCTGGTTGCTAAAGGCTACTCTCAACAAGAGGGTATTGAATATGATGAAATGTTTGCACCAGTTGCTAGATTAGAAGCCATAAGGATCTTTTTGGCTTATGCTGCTCACAAAAAGTTCAAAGTCTTTCAAATGGATGTGAAAAGTGCTTTTCTCAATGGAGAATTGGAAGAAGAGGTATATGTTGAACAACCTCCAGGCTTTATAGATCCTAAATTTCCCAATCATGTCTACAGGCTTGACAAAGCACTTTATGGCCTTAAGTAAGCTCCAAGAGCATGGTATGAGACTTTAGCTCAATTCCTTCTGGAAAGTAGATTTCACAGAGGCACAATTGACAAGACTTTATTCTATCTCAATCATGGAAAGGACTTACTTTTGGTACATATATATGTTGATGATATCATATTTGGTTCTACAAATGCCAAACTCTGTGAGAGGTTTGCAAAGCTAATGCAGTCAAGATATCAAATGAGTATTATGGGTGAACTCAGCTATTTTCTGGGCCTTCAAGTCAAGCAAAATGAAGAAGGCACTTTAATCTGTCAATCCAAGTACACTAGAAATTTACTGAAGAAACTTGGAATGCAAGATTGTTCAACTGCATCCACTCCCATAGCCATTGCAACCAAGTTAGATAACGATACTAGTAAAAAAGTAGATATTACTAACTACAAAGGTATGATTGGCTCTTTACTCTATTTAACTGCAAGTAGACCTGATATCATGTATGCTACCTGTCTTTGTGCAAGATTTCAGGCTGATCCAAGAGAACCTCACTTAATAGTTGTGAAAAGAATTTTCAAGTACCTTAAGGGTACAGCTGATCTGGGATTGTGGTATCCTAGAGAATCAGATTTTTAGCTAATAGGTTACTCAGATGCAGATTTTGCAGGATGCAAAATAGACAGGAAAAGCACTAGTGGAAGCTGCCAATTTCTTGGAGGCAGGTTGGTTTTTTGGTATAGCAAGAAATAAAAGTCATTGCTGCAGGAAGCTGTTGTGCACAGATTCTTTGGATGAAGAATCAGTTACTAGATTATGGGTTAGAATTTTCTAAAATCCCTATTTAGTGTGATAATCAAAGTGCTATTTCTATGACAACTAATCCAGTTCAACACTCAATGACAAAGCACATCAACATTAGGTACCATTTCATAAGGAAACATGTGGATGAATGTACAGTGGAATTGCATTTTGTTCCAACAGATCAACAGCTAGCAGATATCTTCACAAAACCATTATGTGAAGGTACTTTTATAAGATTGTTAAATGAACTTGGAATGGTTTCAGGTTCTTTTTCTAAATCTGCTTAGTTTTTTTTCTCATGGATCAGACTTTATGATCAGTATTTATAGATTGTATTATCTCTATGTAATCTGTGCTTAATTTGAAAATTCATTAAATGCTGATTGTTATCTGATGTGGATCTACATACTCTGATAAGTGTCTTGAATGTTCTGTGACTATTCCATTCAATGAGGATAACTGTGCTAGATGCTGACCTAGTAGTCTTTAACATACTAGAAATCCCATGTTTGAATTAGTTGTTCATGTGGAAACTAATTAACACAAGCAAATTATGATATTGAGCTTAGTCAAGTTTACTTTGTGTATCTTATTACTGTCACAAACTAGAATCTTGTTTCTTATATGTCAAATTCTGATGTCAGTAAATCTTAAGGATGAACTAAATGCTGATAAGTCTCACTTATCAAAAGAAAAGAAAAGAAAAGAAAAGAAAAGTCAGGTACTCCTTTGAGATCTAGAGTAAATATGTGGAAGGGAAGACCCAAGTGCATTGCTGGTATTAAGTAATATGCATTAGAAAAGCAAATAAATTTTCTTGGTGACTTTTCACATTCTCTGATTACTGGAGAAATACTCTGACAACAGCATAAATTATGATAAGCAGTCGTGACTCACTTACACTGAGAAGCCACTGTAAAAAGGAATTTCAAAAGATGCATAAAAATGAGCACAAACAGTTGAGGTGGACTCATGCATAAATTTGTTCTATAGTAGACTTCATGATTGATGACAGATTTTAAGCACTTTTATGAGTTATGCCTTATTTCTAAGATGTACTGAAGTTTATCAGACTTTAACCTTTATCTGATATTTTGTTGAATGCACACACTTTCACCCTATTTGAATGATGAAAATTACTGTGGTGATTAAGTTGTTTTTGATAAACAGTTAAGTGTCATTTGCATAATTTCTGAGGACAAGTTCTGATGGAAGTTCTGATGATTAAACTCTGAAGAAAGCAAGTCAGTCTTTGTACGGAGAATTACAGCAACAAACATTCACTTATTGAGTACAGAAGCCAAATTTTGATGACTGGTAAAATCTGATATAAGTTAAGTTCTGATATTAAATCCTGATGGAATCTTTGATGCTTATGTGGCATTATTCTTTACTTGACTTATTTGTGGTAAAATCTGATACAGTCATATTTAAATCAGAATATATTTGGGTAAAATAAAAATAGTCATAATCATTATGGGTTAGTGGTTAACGTGTTGGTCCTGAAAAACTGCATGTGCACGGTGATTATTGCTTATTTTACGTGCCCATTAACTCCTGTTCTAACCGTTTACCGACTGTTCACATGTTTCCAGGTGTAAAGTGTATTCCATGCTTCAAAAATATAATTGTTGAGTGGAGAGAGTATATATATGGGAGTTAAAAGCTTTTCTAATCTTTTATTTACTTTTCTATTCTTAATCTCTCTTATTCTCTCTCTCTAATATTCCCTGAAGCGTTTTCTTACAGGACTTTTATCAAACACCTTGCAAACACTTTCTCTTTCTCACTTAATTTCTTACAGAGATGGCACCAAAAGACGTGATTTTCAATGGAGCTAAGTTTGTTCCCAACAACTACTCGTCTATTCTTAGCAAGGCTGAAGCTCCATCCGGACTTCACTTCATTCAGGACTTTTTTGCTAATTCTGATATTGGGTACGCTCTGACCCAACCTGACGCAGTCTCTGGAATCCAAGTGTTGGATTTTTGGAGAAGTGGAGTATATGATGATGGTGGTGCTCAAGGGTCCCCAAGTATTATCTTTTTAACAGGGGAGGATGAGCATGTCGTGACATTGGCCACAGTTCGACAAGCACTGTAGCTGCCTGAGAACTGCGTTTATTCAACTGTTGAGGAGCCAGTTCTTCAAAATATGATGGATAGTCTGGGGTATGAAAAGACATTGGCAAAGCTGGGTCAATTAAAGAGATCCACCATAAGGAGGGAATGGAGTTTCTTCTTTGACTGCATTACAAAGACCTTCGCCAACAAATGTTCTAATTTTGATGCAATCCCCATACTCAGTCAACAAATCGGGTATGCTCTCATTAATCAAACTGATTTTGATTATGCAAGTGCTATTTTAGGTTTTATTGGGGATAGGATGACAGAAGATAGGAATACTGTCTATTTTGCTAGATTCTGTTAGCTTATTTATAGTTTTTGTTGTGATGATAATCCCCAATCTGCTAGTGAATCAATTCCATCTTTTAGACTAGAAAAAAGAGCTTTTAATGACTTATTATCTACTGATAATAAGAAGGCTATGTTAAGACCCCTCTGAGTTCCTTTATCTGTCAAATAGGCCTTAATAACCTATGATCCTGTTACATATACTGCATTATATCCTGATGTTCAACCATCCGAACCTCAACCATTGGCACCTACCACCACCACCCAAACACCTCAAACTTTTCAACCACAACCAAAATCTACCATCAGGACATCTGTAAAACCATCAACTCAATCATCTCAACCTGAATCATCAGCACATACCGTCAGACCTTCATCTTCCAAACCTTCTAAGAGGACAAAGTCTGTTCCTCAACCTTCATAAAAGAGAAGGAAGATGATCCTCAGAGATGAATCTGATAGTGAGGATGAAACAGTTGAAGCACAGGTTCCTGCATCAGAACCTGTGATAAATGAAGCTGAGAATGTTACTTCTCAGAAAGAAACAACAACTCAAAGTTCTGATACTTTGACAAGGAAATTTATAAATTCTGATGCAGCAACATCAACTCCTTCTTTGGCAAGGAGATTGAAGAAAATGAAGGCTAGGAGGTATTTGGCTAAATCTTCATCAGAAGATAATGAAGAAGCAGAGGAAGGGGATCAGGAATCTCTGATCTCACAAGAACCAATCATTATTGAAGCTCTGACTTCTCCAGCTCAAGCCATAGACACTGTTACTGATACAGTGGATACCCCTCCTGACTCTCCAATAAAAGCTACAGATGATGCTAAAGCACAAACTGACAACTCTGAGATAGATATTCACAATTTGAATATACCTCAAGTTCTTTATCTGGAAGCTCCAACTACTGAAGCTCATCCATCTACAGTCAAATCTCCAATCTTAGATGCTGAGATACCATCTACATCAAAGAGACCAGCTCTAGAGATAAATTCTGATGATCAGAATTTAGATGATGTTATTCTTGAATCTCCAGTTGCATCACACACTCTTGTACTGTCAGAAAATGATAAAACTTCCTTAAATTCTAGAGACAGTATTTTTGTTGAAACTCCAGTTCCTATTCTGGGAAAGGAAGCTTTGGTAAAGAAATTTGTTAGACAGGATACTCATGTACCTTGAGAAGAAACTCACAGGGGAGTTGAGTGGACCAAGAAGTGGAATGAATCAGATTTTATTCCATGCACCAAAATTCTGACAGAGCATGTATCAAAAGCTGATGAGTTATTATTAAATTCTGATTTCAAGACTCAACTCAAGGTTACAGCTATGAGTATAAGAAGTCTTCATGGTCTACATTCTATTACTCATGCTAAGGTTGATACACTCAAGGAACAAGCTGATAAGCTAGATCTACAGCTCAAGCTTGACAAGAATAGGTATGTCAGACCTACTCTTTAGAAAATTGAAGCCATTGAGAAGGTTCAAGAGGAGCAACAGGCCCAAATTGCTGAGTTTCTGGTTAATCAAGCTTCTCAGAAAGCTCAATTGGATGAAATCCAATCTTCAGTTAAACTTCTTCTTTCTCTCTTACTTCCTGATGATGCCAAAAAGAGGGAAAAGGTAGTTAAGTCCAAATGCCCACCTACTCAAGTACTGAAGAAGAAGGATGATAAAGGTGATGACCAGGGAAACTCTGAAAAGAGCAGAGGTTAAAGAATAGTTCAAGGAAAATCTTCTATACAGAATAAGTCAAGTTCTGATGCTGTGAATGCTCAAAGTCTGAAGTGAAGTGCTGATAAAAAAAGTCTGATGTCAAGTTCTGATATTCTGATTCAGTCAGGATCAAAAGACTCTCAGAAGTTTATGCAAACTCAGAAGCTAAAAGGGAAGCAGACTACTATTTATTACAAAGATCCTAAAATCCAGACACTTGATGAGGAGATAGCAAGAAGATTATTTCTGAAACACAATTCAGGAATGGATTTAGAAGCTCTCAAGGAGGAAGAAGCTAGATTTATAACTGAGAAGACAAATCTTAAGTCTAAAGCTTCTGATGCAAAGAAACCTCCAAGGCCTAAGGAAAAAGGCATTGTGATCAAGGAAAAGTCAAATTCTAAAATTTCAAAGTTCAAGACTAGATCACAGACTGAGAGTGATCCCAAAGACAAAGGGAAAGAAAAAGTTGATGAATCGACCAAGTCACTGAAGATGAAAATTCTTCAAGTTCTGATGAAACCATTGTGCAAAATGGTTCAAGTAACTGATGATAATCTTGTTGAAGAAAAAATTGTTCAAATTCTGAAAAGAAGAAAGATAATTGAAGAATCTAAAACAACCTCTGACACTGCTCAAGTTGTTCAGAATGAAGGACATCAAGTTATTGAAGAAACATCAAATTTTGATTAAGCTATCAAGACATCAACTACTGACAATGTTCAAGTTGATTTGAATAAAATGACAATTGCTGATAAGAAGAAGCTGTTATGGAAGAAAGCTACTCCAATTGAACCAAAATCCAATCTCATGATTAATCAACTTGCTACATTTGGGTTGAGAGCCAAGAAACCTAGAGATAGAGCTGGATTAGGTTCTGACGAAGAGAAGATTCAAACAGGAGTAGAAGTTACTCTAAGAGATCCTTTCATGTTGACAGACAAACCATATGAACAAATCAAACAAAAGCACGTTGACAAAGTGTTGTCTGCTCAAGTTGTGATAGATGCTCATGATAAGGAGAATCTAAAAGAGAAATTGATCTTATTTCTCAGTGAGGGAAGGACTTATAGACTAGTTGATACTGATGTACTAAAGAAGTTTGTCAGAGAACTTTAACATATTTACTATCTTCTGGAAGTAAAATCTGATGTTACAAGAAGATGGTCAGAATACATTTTGAAGGCTATAAGAGATCTACTCAGAATCTCTGGTACAAAGACTTCTCATTACAGTCCAATGATTACTGAAGATGATGGAAGAGAAATTCCTATGCTGAAGAATTCTGCTAAGGTGGAAGTAATTCTGAAAGGAAAATGCTTATGTTATAATGAAAACTCTTCACGTCCTAAAGTTATCAGATTTGATGATGGACTTGAAAGAACATCCATTAAAGCTCTCAGAACAACCATTTATCAGATTGGTGATAGTAAAGAAGAAGAACTAATACAGGTCAAATCACAGTTAGTTGAAGTTCTGAGGAAAGCTGAAGATAATCTGGTGAAATATTTTGTTAAGAATCATTATGGATTCAGATTGATCCAGTGATGTTGGTAAAGCTGGATGTTCTGTAAGTTGTAATTGATAGTCTTATTAAACTCTTATTGCATTTGAACTTAAATGTTTTTGAAATCATCAAATCTATTAACTTGTATATTCTTGTATAATTTACAAGCTGGGAGAGATTGTTGGATATATTTGAGATGTCATGTCTAATATGTTTCATATTTAGTTTTCAGATCTTAACAAACAGGAAATATCAGTTCTTACTGGAATCAGTACTTACTGGAAGTCTTGTTAATTATCCAGAAGCAACTGTAAAGCCTTCTTAGTAAAAATCCTATGCTTTACACCACCAGGACTAAAATCAAGCTTCATACAAACATATGTACAAAATTGACCTCGGAAAAAACAACAAACCTATGTTGAAAATTTCATCAAACATGTTATAAACAAAAATTACACACATCAAAAATTAACTTAAATGTCAATTCATGAAAAAAATCTTAAAAGAATAGATAAGGCCATAATCTTAATATCATTGTCTTAAGAACTTACTTGATTTGGTTGAACTCGTATCATTTCCACGTGTTTTGATAAAAAAAAATGTCTTTCACCATATTGGTACTTATACAATTGCAAAAACATTAAAAAATTAATCAAATACAAATTAATAACACAAACTTAAAAATAAATTCAAACCTGTATCATAAATACAAATGTTAGAAGTATGTAAAAGTTATCTATTGTACCCGGATTAATTCATGATGAATCTTGATGTATACACGCTTCAACAATAAGATCTGATAAGATAAAAATAAATCACAAATCAATCACCCATATATAAACATATATACAAAATATATATTAGTTCATAAAGTCAAAGCCTAGAAAAGCAGAACATGATGAATTTAAAGTGTACATAACCAAATAAAAGAACATAGATACTGAGAGAGAACAAAGATAGAGAATGAGAGAGAAAAAAAGAAGAAGAAATAATTGATTGATCGTGTGTATCGCCATTCTTGAAAATATATGAGAGAATCATTTATAATTTTTAATTTTGAAAATTGATTGGGAATGATGATAAGTTACAGAATGTGCTGATTCATATGTTCAATTGCTAATTTGCTATAATGTTAGATATATTTGATAATGTCATGTCTAATATGATTTATGTTTAGTTTTCAGATCTTACTTAAACAGGACAAATCAGTACTTAACTGAAATCAGCACTTATACTGAAGTCAGAACTTAAGTCATCAGTACTTAAGGTTCAGGAGATTATCAGAAGATAATATCAGGACTTAAAGGAAACGTTCAGATAAGGAATGCGGCTGATTGAAAGGAAAAGAGGATCAAGACAAATGTAAGAAGAGATATGCATGAAGAAGGAATTCTATGAAGAATATAATACTTGGAAGAAAAGATATCTGATTGATATATTTTAGGAAGCATAATTATATTCCATATCAATTAGCGATTATCTTGTAACTGTGTAGTATATAAATACAGACATAGGGTTTACACTATAAGTGTTATCATTATCGAGAATATTATTCATTGTAACCCTAGCAGCTCTCGTGATATTTGTTCATCACTGAGAGAGGACAGTTCCATACTGTAACATAATTTATTGCTTTGAATAAAGTCTGTTTTCTATTACTTGTGTTATTAGAATTCGATTTGATTGTGCTATACACTGTATTCACCCCCCCTCTACAGTGTGTGTGACCTAACAAGTGGTATCAGAGCCTATCTGTTAACACACAAATAGTTTAAGATCCAAAAACAATCATGTCTGAAGCAGAAACTCCAACCAAGCCCACCAAAACTGAAGAACCACCAAAGACACAAATCCATAGTCGATATGAGACTATTAGAGTTCCCATATTGAAACCGTTTGAATATCCCATATGGAAGGTGAGGATGACTATATTTCTGGAAGCTACAGATCCCGAATATCTTGACAGAATCAAGGAAGGACCTCACAATCCAACAAAGCTCGTTGTTGCTGTTGCAGGTGAAGCAGCAAAGTCTGTACCAAAGGAGAAGAGTGATTACACTGCTGAAGATATCGCTTCAATTGCTAAGGATGTGAAGGTACGACACTTACTGCATAATGCCATTGATAATGTAATGTCAAATAGGGTAATTAACTGTAAGACTGCAAAGGAGATATGGGATGCCTTAGAAACAAGATGTCAGGGAACTGATTCGATCAAGAAAAACAGGAAGACAATACTCACTCAAGAGTATGAACACTTTGACTCAAAGCCAAATGAGTCATTGACTGATTTATATGATAGATTTGTCAAGCTCTTGAATGATTTGTCACTGGTTGATAAAGAGTATGATCTTGAAGATTCAAACCTTAAATTCCTGTTAGCTCTTCCTGAAAGAAGCTGGGATTTGAAGGCAACAACTATAAGAGACAACTATAATCTTGATGAAACGACTCTTGATGAAATTTATGGGATGCTCAAGACTCATAAACTTGAGATGGAACAAAGAAGCAAGAGGAAAGGAGGAAAATCAAGGACAATTTCTCTTAAGGCTGAAGAAGAATCTCCCAAGGCAGCTACCTCAAGGAAAGGCAAGGGTAAAGCTCTCTTCACAAAGTCTGATACTGAGTCATCAAGTTCTGATAGTGATGATGACTCAGAAACTGAAAGCTTACCTGAGACGGATGCTGATGAAGAGATGATAAAGCTGTGTGCTCTTATGGTGAGAGGAATCACAAAGATTGCATACAGGAAGTTCAGGAAGGGAAAGAAGTTTTCCAGGAGAGGTGCAAGTTCTGATAAGAAGAATTTCAGAAAATTTGAAGGCAAAGGAGGAAAGTCTGACAGAGGAGATTATACAAATGCCAAATGCTACAACTGTGGTGAAAAAGGCCACATATCTCCTGATTGCAAGAAAGTGAAGAGTGACAAAGGCAAGGCTCTTGTTACAAAGAAGAAAAACTGGACAGACACCTCAGATTCTGAAAGTGAGGAGAACTATGCCTTGATGGCAAATGCTGATATGGCAAATGCTGAAAATAGTACTGAAGCTGCTGAGTTAAAGGTACCTCAAACTACTTATGCCTTTCATACTGATGATATTAATGAGTTGAGAAGATATATTAAAACCATGTTCATTAGCTATAGAGACCAAACTTTAACATGTGAAAGGTTAACTTCTGAAAATCTTGCTTGTAAAAAGAGGAATGATTATTTAGAAAAAGAGTTAGTCATGTTCCATCAAACTCAGAAAGATAGAGATGATGCTTTCTATGTTAGGGATGAAGTACTTAAAATGAACGAATCTCTAAAAGCTGAGTTAGAAAAGAAAAGAGAGATTATCAGGACTTGGACTAACTCTGGCAGAACAACTCAGAATTTGTTAAGTAGTAAAAACTGGAAAGAGGGCTTAGGTTATGGAGATGATAAGAATGATAAAGGAACTGTAGATATTAAGCCTATAGTTGTTAAACAAAAGCCAAAGTTAAAACCTGTTAAGTTTGTAGCTGTAAAGTCTGATACTGAGAAATCAGAAGTTAAAAAGGAATTAACTTCTGACAAACTAAAACTGGAAAAGACAACTGAAGTAAATGTAGGCTTAATGACAAAGAAGCAGCTTAAGCATAAGCTGAAAGATGTTAAGAATGCAAACAAGGTAAAATCACCTAGGAAAAATAGGAATGGAAAGGAAGGTGTGAATAAAAGCAATGATTATAAGCATGTTCCTGATGCTCCTAGAAAAATGTGTCATAACTGTGGAAGTTCTAACCATCTGGCTTCTTTTTGCAGGAAGAATAAGAACATAAACTCCTTACCTTCAAAGTCAGGAGTTAAGAGTCAGTCTGTTAGATATAAGCCACAAAATCCTTGTTTTCATTGTGGTAGTTTATGTCATTCCATTTATACTTGTAAGGAATATCATAGTCTGTAATATGGTTATTATCAAATAAAACCTTCTTTAAAGAAAGTTAGCATTGTTCCTTCCGGTGTAAGTTTTGATTCAAAGTCTGATAGTGTAAATTCTGATAAGAAAAAGGTTAACATAAACTCTGATGCTAAATCCGCTACAAATATTAACAAACTTAATAAGGCCAAAGGATCCAAGCAAGTCTGGGTCCTTAAAACTAATCATTAGTGGTCTTTGTGATTGCAGGGCAACATGAAAAACATCCTAGTTCTGGACAGTGGATGTTCAGGACACATGACTGGAAATAAAGCCCTGCTACCAGACTTTGTGGAGAAGGCTGGCCCAAGTGTTTCTTATGGAGATGACAACATTGGAAAAACATTGGGATATGGCAATATCAATCTTGGGAATGTCATCATTAAATAAGTAGCTCTAGTCTCAGGAATTAAACACAATCTGCTGAGTGTTAATCAAATCTGTGACAGAGGTTATCATGTGGATTTCTTTGAAGAACACTGTGAAGTTGTAAGTAAATCTACAGGCAAAGTTATTCTGAAAGGATACAGGCATGGTAACATTGATGAAGCCAAGCTTTCAACAAGTACTGATGGTTTTGCAGTCTGTCTGATTAGTAGAGCATCAATTGAAGAAAGCTGGAACTGGCACAAGAAACTCTCTCATTTAAATTTCAACAATATAAATGAATTATTCAAGAAAGATCTTGTGAGAGGACTGCCAAAGTCAGTATTTGCTCCTGATGGCCTTTGTGATTCTTGTCAGAAGGCTAAACAAAGGAAATCTTCATTCAAGAGCAAGACTGAATCATCAATTCTTGAGCCTTATCACCTACTACATGTTGATCTATTTGGTCCAGTTAATGTCATGTCTATTGCAAAGAAGAAATATGCTATGGTCATAGTAGATGAGTTCACCAGATACACATGGGTGTATTTCTTGCACACAAAAAGTGAAACTGCATCTATCTTGATTGATCATGTCAGGCAACTGCATAAATTGGTCAAAGATTCTGTGAAAATTATAAGAAGTGATAATGGCACTGAGTTCAAGAATTTGATAATGGAAGAGTTCTGCAAAAACCATGGAATTAAGCAGGAATTTTCTGCTCCTGGAACTACACAGCAAAATGGAGTTATTGAAAGAAAGAATAGAACTCTTATTGAAGCTGCACGAACTATGCTTGATGAAGCAAAGCTTCCAACCTATTTCTGGGCTGATGCTGTGCAGACTGCATATTTTACTCAAAATGCAACACTCATTAACAAGCATGGAAAGACACCATATGAGATGGTGAAGAAAAAGAAGCCAAATCTGAAATATTTTCATGTATTTGGATGCAAGTGTTTTGTTCTTAAGACTCACCCTGAACAGCTATCCAAATTTGATCTAAAAGCTGATGACAGAATCTTTGTTGGATATCCACTTTCCACAAAAGCCTTCAGAGTCTATAACTTGAGAACAAGGGTGGTCATGGAATCTATCAATGTCTCCTTTGATGATAAGAAGATTACTGGACTTGAAGATTTTAATGATCATGATCAGTTGCGATTCGAAAATGAAGACTTAAATTCTGATACTGAAAATCCTGACAGTCTAAATCCTAATACTGCAAACTCTGATGGATTAAACTCTGATGTTATTGAAACTGTGGTTTCTACGCCAAAGGAAGATGCACCTGTGCAGGGGAAGCATATTAAAGATACAACCACATCTCAAGAAGTATCAGAACATACAACTGGCTCTTCAAGTTCTGATTCGTGAAGTTCTGATAAGCCAAGTTCTGATAGTTCTGAAAACTTAAATTCTGAAGGATCCAACTCAGAGAGCATAGTTTCAGGGGGAGCATCAGAAAATGTTGATGAAGATAGCATGGATCATGGGGGAGCATCCAGTTCTAGAGAAAACCTTCCATCTGCAAGGAAGTAGACTAAATCACATACACCTGATTTAATAATTGGAAATCCTGATGCAGGTGTCAGAACTAGAACATCTACTTTAAGTGAAAGTCTTTACAATTCTTTTCTTTCTCAGACTGAACCAAAGAAAGTGGAAGAAGCTCTTCAAGATGCTGATTGGGTGCAAGCAATGCAGGAAGAGTTAAATGAATTTGAAAGAAACAAAGTGTGGACCCTAGTGCCAAGACCAAAGAACAGATCTGTTGTTGGTACAAAGTGGGTATTCAGAAACAAAACTGATAGTGATGGCATAATTACAAGGAATAAGGCAAGGTTGGTTGCAAAAGGATATTCTCAACAGGAGGGAATTGATTATGATGAAATATTTGCACTAGTTGCTAGATTGGAAGCCATAAGGATATTTTTGGCTTATGCTGCTCACAAAAAAGTTTACTGTCTTTCAAATGGATGTAAAAAGTGCTTTTCTCAATGGAGAATTGGAGGAAGTATATGTTGAACAACCTCCAGGCTTTGTAGATTCCAAATATCCAGATCATGTCTACAGGCTTGATAAAGCACTTTATGGCCTTAAGCAAGCTCCAAGAGCATGGTATGAGACTTTAGCTCAGTTTCTTCTGGAAAGTGGATTTAACAGAGGAACTATAGATAAAATACTGTTCTACCTCAACCATGGAAAGGACTTACTTCTGGTTCAGATTTATGTTGATGATATCATCTTTGGTTCTACAAATGATAGACTTTGCAAGAAGTTTGCCAAACTGATGCAGTCAAGATATCAAATGAGTATGATGGGGGAACTTAGCTATTTTCTGGGCCTTCAAGTCAAGCAGAATGAAGAAGGAACTTTTATTTGTCAAACCAAGTACACCAGAAACTTGCTGAAGAAATTTGGAATATAAGATTGTTCAAGTGCATCCACTCCAATGGCCACTGCAACAAAACTGGATAAGGATACGGGTAAATCAGTAGATATTACTGATTACAGAGGTATGATTGGCTCTCTACTCTATCTAACTGCTAGTAGACCTGATATCATGTATGCTACCTGTCTTTGTGCAAGATTTCAAGCAGATCCAAGAGAACCTCACTTAACAGCTGTGAAAAGAATATTCAAATATCTTAAGGGAACAGCTGATTTGGGATTGTGGTATCCCAGAGAATCAGATTTTAAACTAATAGGTTACTCAGATGCAGATTTTGCAGGTTGCAAAATTGACAGGAAGAGCACAAGTGGAAGCTGCCAATTTCTTGGAGGCAGATTGGTTTCTTGGTTTAGCAAGAAACAAAAGTCAATTTTCACATCAACTGCAGAAGCAGAATACATTGCTGCAGGAAGCTATTGTGCACAGAGTCTTTGGATGAAGAATCAGTTACTGGATTAGGGGTTAACATATTTTAAAATCCCTATTTATTGTGATAATCAAAGTGCTATTGCTATGACAGGTAATCCAGTTCAACATTCAATGACGAAGCATATCAGCATTAGGTACCACTTCATAAGGGAACATGTGGATGAAGGTACAGTGGAATTGCACTTTTTTTCTAACAGATCAACAACTAGCAGATATCTTCACAAAATCACCGTGTGAAGCTACTTTTACAAGATTGGTAAATAAACTTGGAATGGTTTCAGGTTCTTTCTCTAAATCTGTTTAGTTTTGTTCTGATGCATCAGACTTTATGATCAGTATTTACATATATTACTATCTTTGTGTATTCTGTGCTTAATTAAAAATTGCTTAAGTACTGATTGTTATCTGATGTGAATTTCTAAACTGTGATAGTGATATGACTGTTTCTGTAACTATTCAATCGTATGAGGATAACTGTGCTAGATGCTGACCTAGTAGTCTTTAACATACTAGAGATCCCATGTTAGAAGTAATTATTTATGTGGAAATCTATTGACACAAGCAAATTCTGATATTGAGCTTAGTTAAGTTTACTTTGTCTATCTTATTACTAAGTCACAAACTAGAATAATTCTTCTTATCTGTTAAGTTTTGATGTTAGTAAATCTGGTGAATGAACTAAGTGCTGATAAACCTCACTTATCAAAAGAAAAAGGAAAAGAACAAGGAATAAAAATCAGGTACTCCTTTGAGATCTAGAGTAAAAATTGTGGAAGGGATGACCCAAGTGCATTGCTGGTATTAAGTAATATGCATCAGAAAAGCAAAAATAAATATTTTTCTTGGTGACTTTTCACACTCTATGATTCCTGGAGAAATACTCTGATAATAGCATAAATTCTGATAAGCAGTCGTGACTCACTTACACTGAGAAGCCACTGAAAAATGGAATTTCAAAAGATGCATAAAATAAGCACAAAACAGTTGAGGTGGACTCATGCATGAACTCATTCAATAGTAGGCCTCAGAATAATGACAGTTTAAGTAAAGTTCTTAGTTATGCCTTATTTCTAAGATGTACTGAAGTGAATCAGACTTTACTCTTTGTCTGATATTTAGCTTAATGCACACACTTACACTCCATATGAATGATGAAAATTACTGTGGTGGTCAATGTTGTTTTAGATGAACAGTTTATGTGTCAGATTGCATATATTCTGAGGACAAGTTATGATGGAAGTTCTGATGATTAAGTTCTGAAAAACCGAAATCAGAATTTGTGTGGAAAATTACAGAAATAGGCATTCACTTTTCGAGTTAAGAAATCATGTTCTGATGACTGTTAAGTTCAGATATAAGTCTAAGTTCTGATATTAAATTCTGATCCTTTACTTGACTTATTTGTGGTTAAAATCTGAAACAGTCTTATTTTGAAATTAGAATATGTTTAGGTGGAATATTAACAGTCAATACAATTAGGGTTAGTGGTACACGTCCATGCACAATAATATTTACTTGTTTCTTGTGCGCATTAAACCCCATTTTACACTTCCAATGGCTATTTTTATTCTTCTTAGTCTAGGGAGACGAGGTAGAATTATTTCTACCTGTCAGCATTAAATTTTCCTTGCGTCTCCTGGCATTCTTTTGCCTATATAAACCAACACCTCATTCCAGCCTACATATCATTCCTTTTCTCACACACTCGCTCTCTTTTCATTCATATCAACAACATCATGGTTAACTACAACATGTTCTTGAACTATGAAACCTTCAATATGGAGTTGAGCCGTGAGGGATGGCAGCAGGAATGACATGTAACTGCCATTCCTGATGAGATTTGGGACGCAGTTCCCCAAGAGGTCCTCACAGACCTCTTATTCTTTTATATGGATTACCATTGCCATGTTGAGCGATAGGAAGAAGCACGGCTGGAAGCTCTTCGACAGCAGGAGCGAATCATTCGTCTCGCTGTTCTGTTTGCAGAGAGTAGAAAAAAAATAGGATTTGTAGCTTAGGACAATCTTGTAATGTTATGATGTAAATTTCAATTTCATGAATGTATTCTTTTAATATATTAATGAAAATTTTATATTTTTGCAAGATGTTGTCTCTGAGTCGTTTGAAATTCTGATGCATGTATAAATCCTGATTTATCAATATTTTGATGACCGTTTTTATCTCTGATAACATATCAAGTTCTGAGATTGGGTATGCATTGACCCAGCCTCAAGTCATTTCCAGCCAACAAGTTCTGACGTTTTGGCGGACTGGGCATTTTGAAAATGGTGGTGCTACTGGTACTCCAAGTATTATTTTCGAAGTCAATGATGTTGAGAATGTGGTAACTCCTGGAGCAGTTCGTAAATCTCTTCACTTACCAGAAGGCTGTATTTTCTCAACACCGGAGGAACCAGTTCTACAACAGCTCATGGCCAATTTGGGGTATGAGAAGAGTTTGGCCAAGCTTGGACAGTTGAAAAGAGCACATATCAGAAAGGAATGGAGCTTTTTCTTCGACTGCATCACTAAAGCCTTCGGGAATAAGTGTTCCAACTTTGATGCCATTCCAATCATGAGTCAGCACATCGGGTATGCTATTATTCACCAAACTCATTTTGATTTTGCAAGTGCTGTGCTAGGTTTTATTGGGGATAGGATGACAGAGGATAGAAATGTAGTTTACTTTGCTAGATTCTGTCAGCTTATATATACCTTTTGCTGTGCTAATGAACCCCAACCAGCCAGTTCTTTATTTCCACCTTTTAAACTTGCAAAACGTGCTTTTAATGACTTGGTAAATGCTAACCTTAAGAAAACGGTGGTTAGACCCTTACAGATACCTCAGTCTGTAAAACATATCTTGGTAAATGCTGATCCTCTAACCTACAGATCTGTTTACCCTGATGTACAACCCACCACCACAACCCAGACAACTCACCACCCATCAGAACATACCACACATACACCTCACTCTACTCAACCCTCTGTCAGAACACATCTCAAACCTTCACAGATACCTCAACCTTCATCATCAGCACATACTGTGAAGCCTTCATCTTCCAAGCCCAAGAGGACAAAGACTGTACCTCAGACACCACAGAAGAGAAGGAGGATTGTTCTGAGAGATGAGTCAGACAGTGAGGAACAGGTTTCTGTCTCAAAACCTGTCATAAAAGAAGCTGAGAAGGTCTATTCTCAGAAGGATACTGGAATTGGGGGATCTAAGCTTCTCAAAAGGCTTAGAAGAATGTCTTATGCTGAACCTCCCAAGGAATCTCCATCTTCAAAGAGATACAAGAAACAGAGAGCTCACAGGCCAGTTTCAGAGGATGAGGATGAAGCAACTAAGGAAGGAGATCAGGAATCTCTGATCTCAAAAGAGCCAGAAATTGCTACAGCTACTGCTTCTACACCTCCATTGTCACCACCTCAGGAAGCTGCTACAAATAAAGCATCTACACCACCTGTGTCTCCTGTACATGAACCAGTATCTACTGAAGACCCAGGCACAAGTGCTGAAATTGATATTCACAATCTAGTTGTGCCTGAGGTTCTCTATTTAGAAGCTCCAACAGCAATAAATCCATCAACAACACCACTTACTGATGCTAATAAAACTCCGGAATTGTCTGCAACACCTTCTCTGCATCTAGATGTTGATGATCAGAATATAGGTGAGCATCAGACTATGGATGTTGATCATAACTTGGAAGTAGATCAGCACTTAGAGGAGGATGTTGAAGTCTCAATTGCTTCTCATACTGTTCTTTTAACAGAAGATGCTGATTCTGTCAGTTCTGATGCTGCAAATGCTGATGATACTGGTGATGCTGCTATAAATACAGATCCTGATGAAGCTGGTCCTTCAGGTCATGTACCTCAACAGACTGTTTCTAAATCTGAACTAGTCAAGAAGTTTGTTCGAGGAGAAGCACCAGTACCTTGGAGTGAAACTCCTAGAGGACAGGAGTGGACTAAGGAATGGAACTCAGTTACCTTTGTTTCATCTGAAAAGATTCTTGCTGAGCACTTGGCAAAAGCTGATGAGATGTTAATTAATGATGATTTTAAGACACAACTTTGAGTCACTGCATTGAGTACTAGACATCTGCAAGGTCTACATTTAACAACTCATGCAGAGTTATATAAAATTCAGGAAGAATTGCTCAAGCAAGAAATGCTTATAAAAATTGAAAAGAAAACTTTCTTCCAACCTACCTTTGACAGAGTTGCTTACATTGAGAAGACCCAAGAGAAGCAACAGTCTCAGATTGATGATATTTTGAAAAATCAAGCTTCTCAGCAATCTCAACTCGATGAAATCCAATCCTCAGTGGAATTGCTTGTCTCTCTTCTCTTACCTGCTGATGCCAAAAAGGGGGAGAAGGTAATTAAGTCCAAATGCAAAAATGTTAAGACACTGAAGGGGAAGGATGATGAAAAAGATGACCAGGGAAACTCTGGAATGGGTGGAGGTCATGGTCAAGGTAGTGGTTTCTCATCAAGAAGAACTGAAGCTACAGGTCATAGAACAAGTTCTAATACTGGAAAAAGAATTAATTCTGATACTAGTAAAAGGATAAGTTCTGATGAACTTTTGGATCTTGATGAAAAAATATCATGACAATTATTTCTTAAGGAAAATCCAGGAATGGACTTTGAGAGTCTGATGGAAGAAGAAGCTAGACTTAAGTCAGAAAAAGTCAATTCTAAATCTGAAGCTTCTGTTGGTAAAAAGAAACTCTCAAAGGCCAAAGGCATTGTGATAAAAGAAAGGACAAATCCTGAAGCAATCAAGGCTAAATCACAATTGCAGATAGATCCAAGGTCCAAGGGCAAAGAAAAAGTTGGTGAACCTATAAAGGTTTATGTTTTATGTGCCTCCTGTGGATGAAGAAATTACTGTTGAAGATGCTGATCTTACTCTGACTTCAAGGAAGATTTCTAAGACAACCTCTGACATGGCTAAAGTTGTTCAGAGTCAAGATATAGTTAGTTCTGATATTATAAAGAAGCAAGTAACCTCTGACGTAGCTCAAGTTGACTTGATATCAGAAGATAAATCAAAGGAAACCTCTGACATTACTCATGTTAAACCTTCAAAGTTACTCCTACCAGGATTCACCAAAGCCAAACTGACTCAACCTTTGAAGACTGCTGCAAGTGGTTTTGAAGCAAGAGTGGTTACTGGAAAGGAAGCAAGAGATAAATCTGGATTGGATAGTGCTGATGAAAAAAGAATACAGAACACAACCAATGATCCAACTTCCTTAAGTGAACCAGGTATTGGAGCAACTCCTGAAAAATTGAATCAACTAGAATCTGTACAAATGGTTTACCATACCTACTTGAAAAAACACATCTTGTTGTACTTCATGACAGATGGTAGGGATTATCATATAAGGGAAAATGTTATTCCACTGAAGTATTTTGAAGAATTGGAACATGTATTATTCTTACTTCAAGTGAATGACAGAATAACAGAAAGTGCTGTAAATTATTTGAAGAATCAAATTCAGAGACAGAAAAGGCTTTATTCTGTAAAGTCTGACAACACATATCTTCCAAAGTACAGAGATCACAAGGGTGATATAGTTGAGATGAAGCCTAACTCTGCTAAGATTATAACTACATTTATGGGTTACAAGACTGTAGAATTCAATCTTGAGTCTGACAAGGCGTATTTGATCAGACTGGATCAGGACATAAGGAAAGCTAGAATTAATGATCTCAGGGCTGCTATCTTCCAAACTGGTGAAGATTCTGCAGAACTTAAAGATGTTAAAAGGAGGATGATTGATGAACTCAGATATGGTGAGAGATGTTTGTTGAAGAACTATCTCAGAACAACTCCTGACATCAGAGAGATCAGAAAGTGAAGCCAAGTCAAGATCTACAACTACTCAAATTCTGATATGAATACAGACTGAAGTTGTTATCAGAAGTTAAAGTTGGTAAAGCTTTAAGGACTGTAAGTTGTAGTTATCTAGTCAAATTCTCAAGCATTTGTAATTAATATTTTTGACATCATCAAATATCTGTTAAACTTGTATATTATGCTAATTTACAAGTTGGGGGAGATTGTTAGATATATTTGATAATGTCATGTCTAATATGATTTATGTTTAGTTTCCAGATCTTACTTAAACAAGACAAATCAGTACTTAACTGAAATCAACACTTATACTGAAGTCAGAACTTAAGTCATCAGTACTTAAGGTTCAGGAGATATTTATCAGAAGATAATATCAGGACTTAAAGGAAACGTTCAGATAAGGAATGCGGCTGATTGAAAGGAAAAGAAGATCAAGACAAACGTAAGAAGACATATGCATGAAGAAGGAATTCTATGAAGAATAGAATACTTGGAAGAAAAGATATCTGATTGATATATTTTAGGAAGCAGAATTATATTCCATATCAATTAGCGATTATCTTGTAACTGTGTAGTATATAAACACAGACATAGGGTTTACACTATAAGTGTTATCATTATCGAGAATATTATTCATTGTAACACTAGCAGCTTTCGTGATATTTGTTCATCACTGAGAGAGGACAGTTCCATACTGTAACAGAATTTATTACTTTGAATAAAGTCTATTTTCTGTTACTTGTGTTATTAGAATTCGATTTGATTATGCTATACACTGTATTCACCCCATCTACAGTGTGTGTGACCTAACATATAATCATGGAGCAGTTTGGGTTAGGTATTAATTAATGGGTTGAGATAAATATTTATGGAAAAGATTCATGGATATATATATAATATAAAGTTTTATGTGTTAAAAAAGAAATTGGGTCATGAATCATGGGTAAATTAGTGGGTAAATCTTATATAGACAACAGTAACTTTTAAGATAATATAGATTAAGAATAACAATTATATTTGGAATTTTGGCAAAGTGTAGTATTAATGTACCCGAATACCATCTTATTTACTTTTGACAATACCCAAATGCCATCTTAAAAATGAAAAGAAACAATTAGCAAAGATAGGCCTAAAATCAATTGATCAGAGTCTAACCATTAACCTAGCTGTCTCCCACAACAAATATGCGTATTTAGTCTTGTTTTTACCAATTAAGTTTTCTTCATTCTCAAAAATTTACTTTAGTGTTACTTTCTCTTATGTAATGATCGTAATTCTTATTTTTTTTTATTAATAATCGTTTTTTTATGCGGGTTATTTGTTGTGCCCAATTTTTGGGATATTTTCTTTTGAAGTGATTGATTTGTTTTTGTATTTTTTAATTTGCTGTTTTGGTTAGTTGTTTTGTATGTTCGGGAACAATTCATTTTCAGCTGTTTAGCGGATTTGAAAAGCCTCATTGACTCGGAAATTACAAAAACTCATAATTCATAATAAAAATTGTTCATATTTTAAATGTATTAGTTCTTTGGATTATATTGAATATCACAGGAAGAATAAAATATACATATAGTAAAACTTAATGAATTAGTAAAAAATCAGAATTAAATATTAAAAATGAAATAAATATAAGATATATTTTAGAACTCAGTGTGGATATAAAATTAGAGAGTGTGTGAACAAGGCACCTTGTATATATTTTGATCTTTGATTTGCACAAAGTTTCAACTAAGAAAACAGTAATATGAAACAATTATTCACATATAAACTTGAATTTCATGCAGAATGACGTTGAAATTAAGACGATAAATATCTTATAATGGATTCGCCTGAAAATCGTTGCTGGCAAATCATCCAACCAACACTAGTTTTTCCAAATATCTTGTCTCTCCTATCTGATCAAGACAACATTCTTATTCACTCACTGTTTAAAAAGCTTTTGAACTTTAATATCAAGTCAACCACGTATGGGTGCATCAAATAGATGCATACACTTAATATATAACAGCCGCAAGGACTTAACCCCCAACCGACCACTTAAAATATTATGTCCCAAATGTGACCACTTGGAATTAGTATCATGAATATTTTGAAGTTGAGTCAATACTCGCCAAACATGGCTCTTTTTCTTATTGCCTCCCCTCACGCGTCACCACATCAAACTAATACACTCTGATTCTGACTCCTTCCTTTTATATATTACTAATTACGTCTTGTCTTTCTTCGCTCTAAATCTAATTACGTACCCTCTTCTATCACTCTCATTATATTTTCGAGTCTCTCTTCTGTTCTTTGTCATGGCAATGAGAGTCTTGAATTTTACGAACACGGGTCATTTTGTTGCGTTTTCTAGTGATGGGAGTGTAAAAAAAATTAACAGAAATTCGTGTAAGACGAATAGACAGTTCTGCATCGATGCTGGCTTTGCAACTACGAAGAAGGTACTGACAACAAAGGTTGCCGAAACAAGCTCCTGCTTAGCTCGTTTATGGGAAGAAGCGCGAGGTGTGCATGACTGGAAAAATGTTGTGGAACCGCTAGACCCTCTTTTCCAGCATGAAATACTAAGGTATGGAGAATTCGTGGCCGCATGTTACCAGGTTTTTGACTTGGATCCTGAAAGTAGAAGATACTTGAATTGCAAGTATGGTAAAAATAGCATGTTAAATGAAGTTGGCATGCTTGATTCGGGTTATGAGGTTACAAAGTACATATATGCTACTCCTGATATAAGCATTCCAACGCAAAATGATGGTTGTTGTGGGCGGTGGATAGGTTACATTGCAGTGTCATCCGATGAAGAAGTGAAGAGAAATGGAAGGAGGGATTTAATGGTGGTATTTCGAGGCACGGTGACATATCAAGAATGGCTGGCTAATTTCAATAGCTCGTTGACTCCGGCTCGTCTTGATCCTCATAAATCACGGCCTAATGTTAAAGTTGGAGCCGGAGTTCTCAGCTTATATACTTCCAATGAAAGTGCCAACAAGTTTGGGCTAGGAAGTTGTCGTGAGCAACTACTTTGCGAGATCACAAGATTACTCAACATGTACAAAGGTGAGCACATAAGTATATCTTTGGCAGGTCATAGTATGGGAAGCTCATTGGCCTTACTACTAGCTTACGATATAGCTGAGCTTCAACTCAACATAGATGATTCAAACAATGAAATTCCAATCACTGTCCTTTCCTTCGGAGGACCTCGAGTCGGAAACCTAGGATTCAAGGAAAGATGTGATGAATTAGGGATCAATGTTTTGCGAATTGTAAATGTCAACGATCCAATCACGAAAATGCCTGGTGTCGTTTTCAATGAGAATTTTAGGGTTTTGGGTGTGAAAATGGATTTTCATTGGAGATGCTCATCATGTTATGTCCATGTGGGGGTTGAAATAGCCCTTGACATTCTCAAGATGAGAAATCCATCGCGTGTTCATGATATAGAGACATATCTCAGCTTGTTGAAATGTCCGAATAAAGCAGAAATAAAGCAGAAAGGGTTGGATATTGTGGATAAAGTTAAATGGTTTATATCCAGGGCACAAAACATTAAGACTTTGGAATGGAGAGAAGCTGCCACGGATATGGTGAACATTAAGACTTTGGAATGGAGAGAAGCTGCCACGGATATGGTGAGCATGATTCCTACTCAGAGAACATAATGTTAAGCTACTGTATATGTTTGCTCTTTATCAGTTGGTGTGTATATATATATATATATAATAAGTTCCTAAGTTTTTAAGCTCATACAAAAGAATAGATTATTTTTAGTTCCTAACTTTCTAATCTCAAGCAAACTAGAAGGTGACAGGTTGATGCATCTAGGGTTTTATTGGCAAAATCCTTGCATTAATTCATCATTAAGGACTCCATTTTTGTTAGCGGTCCTAAATAAAAATTATTGAGAAATAATGAATTTGGGAGGGAAGACTTTAAATAATATAAAATAAGTGAATACAAATTCTTAAGCTGAAAATCGTAGAGAAAATGAATATCATGTCGATATAGTGTTCTAAGTCTAATTTAAGCTAAAATAGAGGGAAAACTGAAAAATTAGAATCGTCACATAAATTATAATAGCATGGTATATAAATTTCGTTTCATTTTCTTTTATTCCTTCTTTATATAATAATACAACATGAAAATAAAATTATGAGATATTTTATTATTGTATTAAAATGACAAATTTACCCTGTGTTTAATATTTAAATTAAAAATATTGTCGGTGGAAATTGAACTCAAGTTATTGAGGTTCACCTATGAATCTTCATACCAATATTGTCACTTATGTTATTTATCATGCACACATTATATGAGTGTCATAAATAATGAACATCTTATTTAAATTCAAATATAATTACTAGAATATTTGTACAGTTAATTTTAAAATCTTGAATTAAGAATATAAAGTTAAGTATAACACATAAATGCATCATTACTTTATATACTAAACAATTTTCAATTTTAAATTATGTCTCGTAATTTTGTATATAATTTTTTTATTATAAATGTAAATAAATTGAATATGTAATTATTTTTTTCAGAAATATATCGAAAAAAAGAATCACTTAAACAATTATTCTATATGTGCACTAAACATTTAGATACGCTAGAATATGAAAATAACCAATCTATTTTGGATTATTTCGAATTTGAAATCATAATTTGACCCATTTTTTAAGAAATACTCCTAATTTTACTACATAACTCAACCAAAAATACATCTTCGTTGTCTAGGTTTTGAAATTTTAAACATGAGTGCGATGAGAACATATTACCAATAAGATGAAATTTTATAATATTTTTGATTAACAAAAATGAATGTGTTAGAGGTGTTTATAGGATGAAGAATATTAATATATATATATTATCAATTGACTATTGTAGCATTTGATTTAATCAATTTTATGCTATTTAAAATAAAATATTACATTGATTGATAATTTGAAAAGATTTATTAAATTTTGTTGAATTAAAAAATATTTAATTTTAGGAAAATAATATATAATATTGTTGTGCAAGACATGCCTATACAATAACAAGACTAAGTCACATTGCCAACCCTGAGATTTAGTTGTTTGGTAATTAATTTTGTATTCTGTATTGTATTTCTTGAGTCTGTAAAAAGGATAGAAAATTAGACTGGAGTATTTTTCAGTGAACACATTCAAACTAAGAAATAAACTCTGGAAGAAGATCAAGTCATGATCATACATCAGAGAAAAGTTTAGAAGTTTAGAGTTGAATAAAACTATTTTATGAAAAATGTTCTAAGTCACGATACCGACAAGTCAAAGATCAAGTTATATCGAGAAGTCATTCGAGAAGTCCAGAATGACTTATCGAGAAGTCCAAAATGGCTTATAGAGAAGTCTAAGAGATATCGACAAGTCAAATGAAGATGCAAAGGACTGAAGATATCGACAAGTCAAATGAAGATGTAGAGAACTGAAGATATCGACAAGTCATTTCTGTATGTAAAGAACTCAGAGATATTAACAAGTCAAAATGAAGATGTGAAAAATTGGAGATATCGACAAGTCAATTTCTCATTAGAGATCTCAAAAATATCGACAAGTCAAAATGTATATAGAGATCTCATAGATATCGACAAGTCATTTCTACATGTAGAGATCTCAGACACATCGACAAGTCATTTCACATGTAAAGATCAAGATACCTCGACAAGTAAAATATACCTATAGAGAACTCAGAGAGCTCGATAAGTCATTATACTTATCGAGATGTCACTTTTATATAGAAAAAACTGGAGATCTCAAATATGTCTCTCAAATATATAATGCAAACAAATTCAAGATTCAAGATTATCAGTCAACAAATGATCTATTCACTAGATTGAAAATTCTACAAAGTAGCTGTGAGAATACAAGATCAAGGGCTAAGATTAACTAGACAAAGGATGGTCACGGACATGCAAGATTCTGCACAAATTTGCTAAGCTAGAATTGGAAATAGAAAAAGGTTGCTTTAGAAAGTAGTTTAGTACATTTTGGTGCAAGTCTGTAAATCCGTGTTGCTAGTCTATAAAACATGCACTGGTCCTTATTTTAGTAGCAACAAACAGATTCATATTTTCTTGTATCCTCTCAAAAAGGAGTCGAGTTCTTATATTTTTAAGAACACAGAATTTGTAGCAAGACAAACTTAATTAATACAAATTAAGTGAGTTTTGAAATATTGTGCTTGTTGTTTTACATCTGTTAAACATAAAATTTCTGCAAATTAGAAACTGCTTTGTTCATCGTATATTTAACTGTTTAAAAAGGATAATAATCCAAAGAAACACATTCACCCAATGTATTGTACTTAATATTTCACCCCCTGTATTGTACTTAATATCTAACAAGTTGTATTAGAGCAAAATCTGAAAGAAAATAGATAAATATCTTGAAAGTATGAGTGCACAAAAGTTAAGTAGCATCAAGATACCAGCCTTTGATAAAGCCAACTACACATTGTGGAAAAAGAAGATGATGTTATTTGTAAGGATGGCCAACCCATTGTATATCCAGATTCTCAAGAATGGCCCTTTTACTCCCATGGAAAGGGTTGGGGAATCTACTGATGGTGACATGGTCACCCCATCTCATAATGCCCCTAAAGACCCCTCAAAATACACTGAAACTGAAAAGGAGAAAGTCTCTCTAGATAGTGGCATACAACTAATTCTGATATAGTCACTTGACAATGTTAACAATTTTGTCAACTGTGATACAGCCAAACAAATATGGGAGAAGATTAAAATCTTGTGTGAGGGTACAGAGGAAGTAAGGTCTAATCAAAGGAGAATACTGATGTCTCAGTATGAGATTTTCATGGCCAAGCCTAAAGAAGGAATCACCGAAGTTTTTGAAAGTTTCAATAAACTGAGAAATGACTTGCAACTTCATGATAAATATTATGAAGATGAGGAGGTTAACCTAAAATTCTTGCTAACTCTTCCCGACCACCTTGAACAGAAAATATCAGCCATAAGAGAATGAAGAGACTTGAGCAGAATGACACTGGAGGTTTTGTATGGGATCTTGAAGACATATGAACTTGAGATATTGCAAAGAAAGTCTTTAAGGGCAAACCAAGGACATGTACTTGATGGATCTAGTGCCTTAGTTTTCAATGATAGAGAAGCAAGTGAAGATGAATAAGATGCTCATACTCCAGTCATTCATGCTGTGGGGCAAAAGAACAAATGACCTCAAAAGCAAGTTTTTTTGGAGCTAGAAGAAGATGAGTAATATATCCTTGATGAGCTAAATGAGATGGATAAATCTATGGATTACCTTTCTAGAAAATTCTCTAACATCAGGTTCAAAAAAACAAGGTTTTCCAAGAATAAGGCACAATCCTCAAACGAAAACAACTAGAAGTCAAAAACTCAGTTTAACTCAGCTAGCAAAGGTAGTTACAAAACTGGATCTATTGATAGATCAAAGATAAGGTGCTTTAATTGTGATGAGTTAGTCCACTTTGCTACTGAGTGCAAGAAGCCAAAGAAGGTGTAAAAGGATAAAGCCTATCTGTAGTTGGAAGCCAAGTATGAAGCTCTCTTGAAGAAGCAACATGGAAAAGCTTATGTGACGCCCTACAAACCCGGGTCAGAAGTTTGGGGCTCACAACACACACCACACTAATTAAACCTTTGTATAAAGTATTATATGCATTGACCCTTCTGTACACAACCACGGATCGCAACAGGTTAAAGTATGAAAACAAGCTACAACCTTACCCTTTATTACATCGTACCAAAACCCAACTAGTTCAACTTAGAATTGTTAATGATATCGTACTTACAATCTTACACCACTCATCTATAATACAAAGCTCCTGCTAGCTCGATCCAACTTAAACGAAAATCCTAGCTCGCACATTGGACAGGGAATCCTCATTACCAACACTTTCTTCTTCAACTGTTGAAAATATAAATTTTTTTACAAGAGTGAGCTTACTAGCTCAGCAAGTAATCATAGCAGCAATTGAGGTTAAACAATTACCAATTGAAATGATTCAGAAGAATCAAGTTTCTTAATAAACAATGATTAGAATTGGATATTCACTTTTCATTTTAAAAACCTAGGTTAGACTGCTGATCAGTCACGCACTAACCCCGAGCAAGGCTCCCAGCTTTGCGCTATATACTGGATCCAAGGCAAGCATTGGCCTATTATGACCACGAATCTGGTCCACATTTATAAAACTATCAAATTCTAAAACAATTCAATATGATAACCAATGTAAATTAATAAGCTGAATCATAAAAAACATTTATCTTGAAGCATAGGGTGATTCATAATACCAAGTAGGTATAACAAGGGATTCAAAAAGATTGTCTTTCAATCAAGGAAAGAATCAGAAAGTAGAAGACCAAGGGTTCAAGGGTTCCAAGAATTGGTCTTCTGTTAAACAAGGAATAAGGGTTGGTATGTTAAGAAACTCAATATCAGAATCAGTATGTGGTAGATATGTATTTTTCGAGTAGTATCGTATGTGTTTGGATCATGTCTGGGAATTCAACAATCAATGGTTTGTGAAGAACAAGGCTTACGGCTCAAGATCAAGAAGAATCAGGGTTCAATGTTAAATAGTTTAAAGCACTTGCAATATAAAATATGATTTATTTTGAATAATAGCGATATGTTATGAAACAGTTCAAATATATTTGTAATATATCTTTAAAGAAAGGTTCAGAAGTACTTGCCTTATCACCGACAATTTCTACTTTACTTGTACTCATCTAACAGTTTTACTCATCAACCATTTTTCTTCTCTTTTATGCCTTGCTTCTATTTATCAATCACTTTCCTTCTCTTTCTACGCTTTGATTCTATTTATAGATCACTGGTTCCCTTTTCTATGCCTCGCTGACTCTGCTAGGCATCACAAGTATCTATCAATTATTTATACTCATATTATTCTAATCATCACATAGACGTCATAGGCTTTTATCTACCCATCGTTTCACCCAAATCCGATTTACGGATTAAAAGTTATGACTAAAATAGTCAAACCATAACCACATAGGCATATAACGCATCAATCAGTGAACACATAGCACATAACACGTAAGATATTCGATCAAAATAATTTTTCAAAGAAGATTCGGGGTCAAAATAATTTTCCAGTTATTTATTATGAATTTTCAAACATTTTTTGGAATTAAAATTGGACTCCGAATCATTTTATAATTAAATAATAGGGTTCGAACACCCAAATTTGAATTTAAAATAATTTTATAATAATTATCGAGCTTCGAAAATAATTTAAAATAATATTATAAAGCTCGAAACTATTTTTCGGAATTTTTAAATCAATTTTATATAATTAAATCAATTAAATAGTCAATTAAAATTAATTAATAACTAATTAAATTAATTAATAAATTAATATTTAAATTAATTAACTAATTAATTAATTAATTATCAACTAAAATTAATTAATTAAATATTGAAGATTTATTTTAGAATTAAAAATAATTTTTAGAATTAAAATAATGATTTTGGGAATTAAAAATGAATTTTAGAAATTAAATAAAGGATTTTTGAATTTATTTTAAAAATAAATTCCCAGAAACAGATTCAAAGAATTAAACTGAGAATTGAAAGATCAAAAACGGGTCTTAATCGGGTCGAAAAACGGGCCAGGAAGAACACAACCGGGTCTGGCCGGAACTTCCCCAGACTCCGGTGGAACTTCCGATTCCGGCTACCCCATTTGAGGCTCAATTCGATACCGTTCAATCTATATTTCGCTGGGGAATTACTGAGAACCCTCCCAGAAACACATCCCCTTCAACAATAAGCACAAAAGATCCCCCGGTTGTCCTTTCCAGCGAAACAGCCATTGACGCCGGCGAGGAGTTCAAATCTCCGGCCAGGTCAAAACAGAGGTCTGACAATACATGCAACCATATAAATTGAATCCTCTAAGAAAGCCTAACACACTGGTAACCTCAGAATCAACCCAGGGTTGTCAGAAATGAAAGCCCCAAATTCGAATTAATAATATTCAAGAACATAAACCCTAGTTCATGAATCAGATAATCAAACTCAAATTTAACCATGTTATTGATCTCCAAATTTAACATATAATATACCAAAATGACCAGGAAGAAAAGATCTACACGATTATGCCATCAATTCATATAAAAAACATCAAGAACAAAAATTCATAATTTAATCCATAAATAATTCAAAATAAAATAATTAAACAAGAAAAATACCTTGATTTCTGGGAAAAAACAGATGGTTGATTCAAAAAGAAGATTACGAGAGCTTCGTTTTGATATATTACACGCCCGAATCGGAGTTCGATAACATCTTCGTTCGTGCGTTTGATTCTCAAGAACGCAATATTAATTTGACATTTTCTCTGTATTTTATGGGGTTTTACTAACTGATTATGATTATACGATTAAAATGAAATGATAAAAGGGCTATATATTTTTTTGGAATATTGGCTCGTTTTGGATCGTCTTGGATCGTTAAATTAGTTACTTAGCCGCTAAGTAACTGCACAAACGATCCGATTTGATACCCGTACTGGATAATTATCCAAACAGGGCTTCTTATAAAATACTTTATACGAAAATAACGTAATATTATCCCGTCCTTTGAAAATACGGGTTTTGTTGGCTCACCGAAATGATTATCGTATCGAAAATCTTGCGCCGGGCCGCGCACGGGTCAAACCGTAATCCGGAGGATCGAAAAAGTCAAAACACGAAAAATGTCCGGAATTACCAGATTAGGTTAAGAAGGAAGTTTCGGAAGATTTTTGGGTTGTAAAAACGTAAAAACGGTTGAAGTCGGACGGTTCCCGACTTTATAAAATAATTTTATAATTATTCAGAAAATAATTAATAAATTCATAAATTAATATAAAATCATATAACAGTCCAAAAATTACCAGAAAAATACCGTAATTATTTATATTTTATTCTGGTCATAATAAAATTAGTAAACTTATACGGTATCGCATATAAGCATTCATATATTTACACCAATCGTTAGATAATTCACCAAAAAGCACATAATAATCATATAAAAAATTATTTATTAATAAAAATAATTACACGCGATATCCCGGATGTTACATCCTTCCCCCTTAAAAGGATTCTGTCCTCAGAATCATACTAAGGACCAAATAATGATATATTCAAGTATCTCACTTCCATTTTCTCAGGTTGATCTTTCAACCCTACAACTTTTTATAAACTTTTACTCGCAGCATTAATCATTACTTAACAATCTCTTGCTGACCTTATATTCTATCTGTTGCTTATATAACTCAACTCAAGTCTCCATTTTATATATATAATGGAGCTAAACTACTTTTCCTGAGTATATACATATAAATACCCTATGAACCTGCTAAACGTGTGGCGGTGAAGCCTACTTATTTACACTTATCCTGACTACTTTACTGTTTTAAAAGGACCCGCATAATGCTTACCAATTATCCTTCCTTTGTAATTCTAGTAATTCGTACTCATGAACAATTGCAATAGCTACTGGTTATTAAACCCCATTCCCCCATGTTTCTCTATTCAATTAGCTTAGTTCATAATCGCTTCTAATCGCATTCGAGGCTCTTTAATCGTTCTTCTAAATCTTCTCATCCAGCTGCAAATGATATACTGAAACTATGGCGTATTTAATTCCTAACGTTCTTGAGATTACTCCAGAATTAAGAATTAACGAAAAGATTTTGACGAAATATGACTGATGCACAGACTTATCATCATATTTTATTTTCCTTGAAGCACAATCGAGGAGGTTTATCAAGCGAAGATCTCTTACCATTTTAAAGAAAGTACACTAACCTGGAGGCATCACCGGCATACTTTTAACCTATATTATCATTTATTTTGGTTATAAGAAGTTTTCATACAAAACTGACTACAATGCTTTTCTTGCCGTCTAGTCACAAATAACATTTATTCTTTCTTCATACCATACTATCAGAAAGTCTTCTTTGACATCCATGTCTCGTATCATATCTTCGAAGTAGCTTGAATCGCTTGAGTTATCGTTGTTCAACCAAATTCTTATCTTTTTAGTTCCGCTTTACTTAATATTCGTTAATCCAGGAGTAGTACATATCATTCTTGTTCGACATAATTTATCGTATTCTGAATACTCTTGTCAAATTTTAAATCACACCATATTGATTATCTATAATTAGTTTCTGGTTCTGATGACGGACCACCATTTCTTCAAGAAGCGATTGACCCACTTATGGAATAATCTGTTTATTACTAAATGAAAATGATCAGGTTTAAATAACCTATTAATAATAATACAATTAACGCTTCCTTCACCTTTGGTTCTCAGGTGGCATCACCATGACGTTTCTTGGAGAAATTTATCCATCTAGTCTTTGATGTCCCACCTTAACTCCTTGATATGTATAACATTTGCTAATCTTTCCCACCATTTCTTTCTTCATATCTGGCCACCAATAATTTTCCTCTAAATCTCTATACATATTGGAACTTCATGGATGGACCGAATGTCTTGAGTTGTGAACTTATTGTACAGTTCCATCCCTCAATTCTGTCACTAGTGAAATCCCAAATTCTGAAATAAAATCTGGGAATGTCTTGATCATCCTTTTGAGTATATATATATATATATTTTCTCTAATGTTAATATCTTGATCTATTATTTCCTCTTGATGTTTCTTTACTTTCACTAGCAATTCTGGCTGAAAAGTTATACTATACATCTTTGCATTGTTAGGTTTGCAAGCTCTGGCTTCCAATTTCAACTTTTGAAATTCCTTGTATAATTCTTCTGACACTGTCAACACGTTCAGTCCTTCCATTTTGTTTAATGCATTTGTTACTATGTTTGTTTTTCGTGGGTGATAGTTAATCATGCAGTCATAGTTCATATTACCCATATCTTATCTATATCCTGGCATCTTATATAGTTTCTTTATCATCCTTTTGATTCCACTTCCTTTCCTATCTCCGTTCTTCGTTCTCATAGCTTATTCAAAACCGAACTCTTGATATTAATACTCATTTTGCTGTCATATCAAATTAGATATTAATACGGACTTTGATGCTCACAACATCCCATTCTGAAGTAAACATCAATCATCTGTATTAACACCACTTTCGATATTTAACAACAACCTAAGTATCAACATCAATCAGAAACTGAATTAAAACTGTATCTCACACTTTATCCTAAAACAGAAATACTTGACGACTCATTATTGTATGATGATCAGAAACAAGGTGTCCTTTAATAAAACTTTGTTGCAGATGATAACATCCCCTTAATTATCTAATGAAATCCATATTGGTGTAGTTATTACTCTCTACTTTATTCCATCTCCCTTCTTCCTTTCTTCTCGTTACTTTATCTTAAATCTTTAGCTCTTGAAAACATTCTTCTCACTTATCCATACAAATGACTTTTTATTTCTCTTGTCCATTATGAAAGGCATATTTACCCAAGCAAAACTCACATATTTGCAACAATATCTAAATTCTACCAGCGTCCTTACTTCTCCCCAATTCCTCATTATTTTGATTTCGAATTGGAAAGTCACATCAAAATTTGACTTAATCTAATTGGAGTCAATCTCCATGTAACTGATCATTAATTGGTACAATTGGCCAATTGACTTACTTAATTGATCAATTGCACCAAGTGATGACTAGCTAAATGAAATCAAAGACCAATTGTATATAGTCGAATTGGATGTAACAACCTCTTTCGAGAATCGAGGTCAAAACTATTTGGTGTATCAACATTAATACCTATAAAACAGAGAAGTCAACTTTTCCTTTTTAAGAGTAGGGTACTTTCTGAAAAATTTGGGCAGCATCTCCTTTATATTATTGACTACCAGTCGGGCTTAAGCCGACACCCACAATCAACCAATTAACCAACAATCAACCCTCAAATAAACCAGTCCACTTTCACTTTCCAAACTCACCAATTCACCACCTCATGTAATATTAATCAGTACAACCCATGTCTCTAATTCAACTTAAAATTATAGCGAGCAATTCTTATTATACCATATCTTTTTCTCATATTCCCTGATTCTAACAGAATATCACTATTGAGTACAATTATAAATTATTCTAAAATATTTCTAGTTCATGTTTCAATTCAAGCTCTCTACTTAACAATTAGTGCACCCTGGAAGTATACACTTGTCCTTATTAATTAACTTGTTCAACCTTTGATGACCAACACCTGGTCTCAACCAACACTCTTAAAATCTTGCGAATGAGTACATTTGGTTTTAAAGCTTCACATCTTAAAAATTGTTGCAGTCAAACCGCCATACCTTCATCTTCCCTTATGTCTTTCCATATTGAACCTTCTTTGTCGTCCCTGCTACAAGCGTAAATTTTTACCACAACTCATTTTCTTGAGTTGGGGAAAGCCCAACCATCCCTTGATGAACACACTTAAAGTTTATATGTATCTAGCATTTCTTCGATCTTAAATCTTCATGATAAATATCCCCCACATGATTAAGATATGCTTTATCTTCACAACGTATTACTTGATTATCTGATTATTGTTAATAATTTCTTCATTCGCCTTCATTGTCCAATCGATCATTTGCCTCACCTGATACATGCAGCTTTACTTTCGCGTTTCTCTAGTTAATTTACCTCATACAATTTGCTAATTACTCCAATTCATTCCAAAATCTCAGACTCGAAATGTATCATGTATATAGATTTTCCGCCTTTGATTTGATGCTCTCACAACTATCCCGTTATCGGTTACTGATTCTTCTCTGCACGTAAATGTCCACCATTTATTGGCTTGCAATTGTCCACACCTGTTACGTAACTCCGTTTGCTACCCGGGTTCATTATGATTCCTTTTTAAAATATTCAAAGAGTAGACCATACACAAGAAGGAATTTGTGTATATGATTCTGATTGAAACTTTCTATAAGGGGATAACAGTACAAGGAAACAATCGGAGAAATTCATGAATCAACAAATCAGGATTTAAGAAGAAAGAATGAATAATGATTTGAATAGGAATGAGACAACCATATTAGTACTCAAGATGGCCAGTCTTTCATACCATATGGCACACAGCACATGATTAGGTGGCGTCCCACCAGACTCTTTATCATTTCGACAAATCGTCACACCATAACACTGCTTGTCCCAATTAAAAAACACTATTTTGAAGAAGGAATGATTTAAAAGGGATTCAACAATCACCTTATAAAGCTGATCATGAAAGAATTTCATACTTTACTCGAGATTTATAAAAATAATAAGAAAGAATGATATCATTGGCCGACATTCGCATTTTATCTGTTTACAGCTTCAATGCTTTTCCGATCAATAGATCCCATGCCGAGTCATATATCAACTTTAGAAGGTTCTCAGAAATGCTTTCTTGAATCGATCATTAAAATAATTTCCCACTTATTAGGTCTTGTATCTTTAGCGTCACTTTTCCACGTTCATATACGATTTTATTTACAATCTTACGAGATTTATGCTTATAACTTCAAATTTCGCTTATGCTGTTAATCGTTCAACTTGTCGCCTCTTTTGCTAATAACGTTCTCCTATTAGAAGGTCTAGAGATTTCCTTAATCTTCTTTTCTCGTACTCAGCTTCTCGTGAATCGACATATTCCTCGTGCTCTAATCGTCTCAACAATTGGATAAACAGTTTCTCCGTAATAGCGGGTCCAATTGTCCTTCTAAACGAACCATACTAATTTCTAAAACAAGTATTCATCTGGATAATCTAAATCAAACAAGAAACTCAAGTAGTATTTGGACAATCAAGGTTTTAAAACTTATTTTGTTCCAAGGAATTTTAGAAAAATTTTGTGAAGAAAATCTCTTTGGAAAACCGGTTTAGAATTTTGAAAATCATACACATGGTCGTCATTACTATATGAGTTGGTTGTCGTCTTTCTCAACTATCGCAAGGAATCCAATTAGGAAAATTATCAGATAAGAGCTCATTCCTTTCCATATATCTTCTACCCCTTATTGGGTCCATTTTGCCTTCATTGGTCAACAAAATTCCAATTACTGTTACATACGATCTTATTCGTAACTTCACTTCTAGTCTTCCATACTGGTAATATTCTAGTCATCATCTCTTACGATTACTGAGTATAACAAATCTATCCAGCAATCATCAGAGTTATTTTATAACACAAGGGTGATTTATATCACATTACTTCTATTCGTATCATGTTTGCTCATCACATCATCCTCTAAATTCAAGAAAACTCTCAATTTCCAATCCTCTCAAATTTCTTTAAATATCCATCTAGCTTACTCCACAAGATAATCGTTGGTGACATACTCATTAGTAGCTCCTTATAACCTGGTAGCGGCTATCTTCCGAAACACACATATCCTCACCCTAGGTTCTTCTAACATTTATTAATGCCTCATGTACTCACCATATATTATAGCTTTCGAATCCATCCTTGTGGGTGTTGTTACTCCATAAGACAAGTTTTGAACGGATATTATAGAACAGAATGTAGAGTAGACAGAAAAGATGCACACACAACTAAATATCCGGTAGAACTAGAATCAGCATGTGGGGGAAAATTCTCGAATAGATAGCGTCACATCAGGGGATGAGATAAAAAGGTGAAAAGGTGCAATCGTCGCAACAGGAGGTGATATGGTGAATACTGGTGGACAAACAAGGCGTGAATCAGATGATAGTCTACTGAATGAAGACTCCGAATGATCAGACGATCCAGGGATAAAAGAATCTTCCATCGCCGCCATCTGAAAATCACGTCGCTAGATATAGATGTCGAATTTCATCACGAATCCCACTAAAACCTACTATTTGATCACACTCAATCTATTGACGTTCTATCTTTCTATTACCTAATCCTAATCCTAACCCTCTATCCATTCACAACAATCTAGGCTTGTTTCAGTGACTTATAACCTGTAGCTCTGATACCAACCTCTAACACCCTCCAAACCCGAGTCAGAAGTTTGGGGCTCACAACACACACCACAATATTTAAACCTGTGTATAAAGTATTATATGTATTGACCCTTCTGTACACAACCACGGATCGCAACAGGTTAAAGTATGAAAACAAGCTACAACCTTACCCTTTATTACATTGTACCAAAACCCAACTAGTTCAACTTATAATTGTTAATGATATCGTAGTTACAATCTTACACCACTCATCTATAATACAAAGCTCCTGCTAGCTCGATCCAACTTAAACGGAAATCCTAGCTCGCACACTAGACAGGGAATCCTCATTACCAACACTTTCTTCTTCAACTGTTGAAAATATAAAATATTTTGCAAAAGTGAGCTTACTAGCTCAGCAAGTAATCATAGCAGCAGTTGAGGTTAAACAATTACCAATTGAAATGATTCAGAAGAATCAAGTTTCTGAATAAACAATGATTAGAATTGGATATTCACTTTTCATTTTAAAAACCAAGGTTAGGCTGCTGATCAGTCACACACTAAACCCGAGCAAGGCTCCCAGCTTTGCTCTATATACTGGATCCAAGTCACGCATTGGCCTATTATGACCACGAATCTGGCCTGACCACGAATCTGGTCCACATTTATAAAACTATCCAATTCTAAAACAATTCAATATGATAACCAATGTTAATCAATAAGATGAATCGTAAATAACATTTATCTTGAAGCATAGGGTGATTCATAATACCAAATAGGTATAACAAGGGATTCAAAAAGATTCGCTTTCAATCAAGGAAAGAATCAGAAAGTAGAAGACCAAGGGTTACAAGAATTGGTCTTCTGTTAAACAAGGAATAAGGGTTGGTATGTTAATAAACTCAATATCAGAATCAGTATGTGGTAGATATGTATTTGTGGAGCAGTATCGTATGTGTTTGGATCGTGTCTGGGAATTCAACAATCAATGGTTTGTGAAGAACAAGGCTTATGGCTCAAGATCAAGAAGAATCAGGGTTCAAGGTTAAATAGTTTAAAGCACTTGCAATATAAAATAGGAGTTATTTTGAATAATAGTGACATGTTATGAAACAGTTCAAAAATATTTGCAATATATCTTTATAGAAAGGTTAAGAAGTACTTGCCTTATCACCGACAATTTCCACTTTACTTGTACTCATCTAATAGTTTTACTCATCAACCACTTTTCTTCTCTTTCTATGCCTTGCTTCTATTTATCAATCACTTTCCTTCTCTTTCTACGCTTTGATTCTATTTGTAGATCACTGGTTCCCTTTTCTATGCCTCGCTGACTCTACTAGGCATCACAAGTATCTATCAATTATTCATACTCGTATTATTCTAATCATCACATAGACGTCATAGGCTTTTATCTACCCTTCGTTTCACCCAAATCCGATTTACGGATTAAAAGTTATGACTAAAACAGTCAAACCATAACCACATAGGCATATAACGCATCAATCAGTGAACACGTAGTACATAACACATAAGGTATTCGATCAAAATAATTTTTCAAAGAAGATTCGGGGTCAAAATGATTTTCCAGGTATTTATTATGAATTTTCAAACATTTTTCGGAATTAAAATTGGACTCCGAATCATTTTATAATTAAATAATAGGGTTCGAACACCCAAATTTGAATTTAAAATAATTTTATAATAAATATCGAGCTTCGAAAATAATTTAAAATAATATTATAAAGCTCGAAACTATTTTTCGGAATTTTTAAATCAATTTTAAATAATTAAATCCAATTAAATAATCAATTAAAATTAATCAATAACTAATTAAATTAATTAATCAATTAATATTTAAATTAATTGACTAATTAATTAATTAATTATCAACTAAAATTAATTAAATAAATAATTACGATTTATTTTAGAATTAAAAATAATTTTCAGAATTAAAATAATGATTTTTGGAATAAAAATGAATTTTAGAAATTAAATAAAGGATTTTTGAATTTATTTTAAAAATAAATTCCCAGAAACAGATTCAAGGAATGAAACTGAGAATTGAAAGATCAAAAACGGGTCTTAATCGGGTCGAAAAACGGGCCAGGAAGAACACAACCGGGTCTGGCCGGAACTTTCCCAGACTCTGGTGGAACTTCCGATTCCGGCAACCCCATTTGAGGCTCAATTCGATATCGTTCAATCTATATTTCGCTGGGGAATTACTGAGAACCCTCCCAGAAACACATCCCCTTCAAGAATAAGCACAAAAGATCCCCCGGTTGTCCTTTCCGGCGAAACAGCCATTGACGCCGGCGAGGAGTTCAAATCTCCGGCCAGGTCAAAACAGAGGTCTGACAATACATGCAACCATATAAATCGAATCCTCTAAGCATGCCTAACACACTGGTAACCTCAGAACCAACCCATGTTTGTCAGAAATGAAAGCCCCAAATTTGAATTAATAATATTCAAGAACACAAACCCTAGTTCATGAATCCGAGAATCAAACTCAAATTTAACCATGTTATTGATCTCCAAATTTAACATATAATATAGCAAAATGACCAGGAAGAATAGATCTACACGATTATGCCATCAATTCATATCAAAAACATCAAGAACAAAAATTTATAATATAATCCAAAAATAATTCGAAATAAAATAATTAAACCAGAAAAATACCTTGATTTCTGGGCAAAAACAAATTGTTGATTCAGAAAGAAGATTTCGAAAGCTTCGTTTTGATATATTACACGCCCGAATCGGAGTTCGATAACGTCTTTGTTCGTGCGTTTGATTCTCAAGAACGCAATATTAATTCGACATTTTCTCTGTATTTTACGGGGTTTTACAGACTGATTATGATTATACGAATAAATGAAATGATAAAAGGGCTATATATATTTTTGGAATATTGGCTCGTTTTGGATCGTCATGGATCGTTCAATTAGTTACTTAACCGCTAACTAACTGCAAAAGTGATTCGATTTGATACCCGTACCGGATAATTATTCAAACCGGGCTTCTTATAAAATACTTTATACGAAAATAACATAATATTATCCCGTCCTTTGAGAATACGGGTTTTGTTGGCTTACCGAAATGATTATCGTATTGAAAATCTTGCGCTGGGCCGCGCACGGGTCAAACCGTAATCCGGATCGAAAAAGTTAAAACACGGAAAATGTCCGGAATTACCAGATTAGGTTAGGAAGGATGTTTCGGAAGATTTTCAGGTTGTAAAAATGTAAAAACAGTTGAAGTCGGACGGTTCCCGGCTTTATAAAATAATTTTATAATTATTCAGAAAATAAATAATAAATTTATAAATTAATATAAAATCATATAACAGTCCAAAAATTACCAGAAAAATACCGTAATTATCTATATTTTATTCTGGTCATAATAAAATTAGCAAACTTATACGGTATCACATATAAGCATTCACATTTTTACCCCAATCGTCAGATAATTCACCAAAAATCACATAATAATCATATAAAAATTATTTATTAATAAAAATAATTACACTCGATATCCCGGATGTTACAGCTTATATTGTTGAAGGAAAGAGTTGGGATGACTCTGATAATGATGAATACAAAGAAGAATTTGAAAATTATTCTCTTATGGCTTTTGAGCATGGAGAATCATCCACTTCAAAATCAGTGGTACCAACTCTAACCACTATTGATTTAGATACAAGTCAATATAAAGAAACTGTTGAAAAGATGAGTGTAGAGATGTTTCATATCCATATTAGCATGGTGGCATCTACTGAGGAAGTTAGTAAACTGTCAAAAATAAATGAGAAGCCTGAGACTGAGAAGGAAGAAATGGAATTGCAGCTTGTAGAGCTTGAAGCAGTCAAGCAAGAAAATGAATATCTGAAAAATAAGCTTAAGTGTGAAAGTGAAATTGAAGTTATTTTGAGAGAAAAGTTGGAGAAGAATGAGGTGAAACTGAATTCTTTCAGAAATGCATCTCAGTTGGTTGGATAGTACCATGAGAATAACAAATTATGTGCTAACATAGTTATTGGTTTGGACTATGATGCATTGAACAAGAACAGGAAAAGTGAAGGTGACAAAGGTAGAGAAACTGCTGATCAATATGTCCCAATAATACTGAGGAAAGTTGATGCACTTGTGTTCAAGGCATGTGAAGTCAATTTTAGTGAGGAGGATTTGGCCATCAAGCAAGAGCTTGCATATGAAGATAATGAGATGAAAAATGAAGAAACAACTCCTACTGTTGAAATTAAGAAAAAGCCCATAGTCAACCAAGTTTCTAAGATACCAATCAAGGAGGTCAAAACTGAGAATGCATGAAAGAAAAAAAAGAATATGAATGGGAAAACTGGAGTGAACAAGAGCAATAACTTTGTATTTATTGCATATGCTTCCAGGAAATAATGTCCGAAGTGTGAATCTACAAATTGTTGGGTTTCGAGGCATTAAACGCAGCGAAAATAATAAATAAAACCGTAAAAACAGAATAAATCGAAACTCACCGCAGGATCTGTTATTCCCAATCAATGCAACAAGAATTACAGAAGGAGGGTTGAATGTAATTTTGGCTTCTTTTTTAGATTTTTAGAATGTTCTTACTTAATATATAACTGTGTTTGATTTTGCAAGAAGTGCGGAATGAAAGTAAAATAGAAATCAAAACACAAAGCAATAAAACACAAAGCTTTAAAACTTTCTTGTGGATTTGAACTTATCCATCAGATATATATATATATATATATAAAGATGAGAACTTTGTGATGCTTGAATAACACACAGCTGCTTACAAGTGAACTTACAGAATTACAATGAGATGCTTAACAGATACAGCTTTATCAATCTCTCTGAAAATAATGCTTACTTAGTTAGTTTGTTCTACTTGCCACACTTGGTTTATATACTACCAAGTTACATGATAAAAAGATAAATAATTAAAATAAAAATTGTTTCTAGTCTAATTCCATGCTACTTCATTACTCTATATAGCATCTTTGAATATTTCATAATTGCATGGAAATGGTAATGCTTCTTTGTTCTCTAAATCCTGCAATTAGGCTGCCACATTCCATTTACAAACACCCGACGCATGTGACTGTGTTGTCACTGTCAACTGATCTTTTGAATTATGATCATCCGTCGGGACTATGTTGGTCACCCGTCGGGAGCCTTGTTGATTATCTTTCGGGAGCCTTTGTAGATCATCCGTCGAGAGCCTTTCTGTAATATCCGGGATATATCGTGCAATTATATTGCTAATAAATAATTATTATATGTGTTCAATATCTATTCTGTGAATTATTTGTTAAGTGTTATCTGTGTTTGGATATTTAAAAATAATATTAATTGAGTATTTTAATTTTTATATGTCCAAAATAAAATATAGATAATTGTCATATCTTCCTAATTATTTTTATGTTGATTTATGAATTTATAGGAATCATATGAATTTTATAAAATCTTTTTCGGGGTATTTAAAATCTATTTTATAAAAACGGGAACCAACCGACGTCATCCGTTGTTACGTTTTTAGAACCCGAAACTCTTCCGAGAACTCCTTCCTAACCTAATTGTAATATTCCGAGCATTTTCCATATTTCGACTTTTTCGATCCGGCGTACGGTTTGTCCTGCGCGGGTCCCGGCGCGATATTTTCGATACAATATTCGTTTCGGTAAATCAATAAAACTCGTATTTTCGATAAACGGGAGCTTTTTATTAAACTATCACAATTATCACCTCGTAGTACGTGTAACCAGGCGCTGAGACCAAGACCGCAGTACAAATTGTACTAATTTGAATAATTATCCCGAAAACCGATACCGTTTGGATCAGTTTTTACCAATAAACGTACCATTTTATATCCGGAATGATCCAACGGGATACTAATTTTCCGTAATTATAAATAGCCTTTTACCGTATTTTATTTCGTATCAAAATCATTTGCAGTCATCTAAATATATAATTTTCCAGAGAAAAACCTTATATTCATGTAATCTTCTGAAAATCAAACAGCAAAACGAAGGTGTTATTGATCTCTGTTTTTAAACCTTGAGTAACCAAAACGAAGGATTTGAGGAATACTATCAGATTCTGAGCTTCGTTTTACTGCAGAAACTAAGAAGAGGCAAGGCGTAGGAAAGGGAAACAGGTAGTCGAGGAGTAAGACAGTCGTGACTGAAAGCGAGTGCAGTATAATAAGCTAGTACCAGGAAAGTGTTCTGAACTTTCTCGAGATATTGTAGTGATTGATAGTCCTGTTTGATATTGCAAGTGCTTTGAAGCACTGAACCCTAAACCATGATTCCAGTTATTGATCTTGAGCCATAAACCTGATTCTTTCTAGACCATTGATTGTTGTATACCCAAATACGAACCTCAAATATACGATACTACTCCACAAACACATACAAACTAAATATCAAACACTGAACCAGATTGCTTACACACTCAAACCATTGTATCTTATGCTTTGAAAGGCCAAATCCTTGAAACCTTGAAACATTATTTCCTTTGCTATCCAATTCTTTCATTACCTAGCATCCATGCTTTGAAAATGCCATATTGATCCCTATGCAGATTGAAACCATTTTCATTATTGAACGTCCAATGTTGTTAATGATTCTGTTTATTATTTATTACTGCTTATTCTGTTATTATGTTAGAATTGGATTGATTTTATAAAATTGTGGACCAGATTCGTGGTCAGACCATATAATGGTCAATTTAGGCCAATGTGTGCCCCAGATCCAGTAGTTAGAGCAGTGATGTGTGCTTTGCTCGGGGTTAGTGCGTGACTGATCAGTAGCCTAACCTAGGTTTTTAAAATGAAAATATAATATCCAATTCTAAATCATAATCTATTGTTCACTTGATACCATAACCATTTTCACCTGATGATCATTATTCTCAGTTTTGTCATTGTGACTTGCTGAGCTAGTTAGCTCATTTGTGCGATGTTGTTTATGTTCTTTTCCAGTTAAAAAAGAACCAGTTGGTAGCGAGGATCCCCAGTCCAGCGCGAGAGCTAGGGGTTCAGGTTGATCAAGTTGAGCTAGTAGGCTTCTTTTGGAATAATTTAAGTTTGTAAGTTTGTAATATTTTTTAATACTCAGTTCTGAGTTGGAATAGTTGGGATTCGAATGTTTGTAATATAAGTAAGTATGTTTGGCTTGTGTGCATACTTTAACATGTTGCGGTCCATGGTAGTTGGTAAGTAGGGTCACTGCATATTATTATTATTATCCTTATTATTGTTATAAGCAGGTTATAAATAGTGTGTGTGTGTGTGGACCCCAAACTTCTGACCCGGGTTTGAAGGGCGCCATAGGTTTGGTATCAGAGCTACATGTTATAAGTCACTGACACAAGCCTAGGTTGACGGGAATGGGTAGAGGGCCAGGATTTGAAGTAAGGAATAGAAAGAATGAACTTCGAGAGGTTGAGTGCTACGGTATAACAGGTACTAGTATAATTCGCGTCGTGGTTCGAGATTCTTATATTGCGATATGATTTCAGATAGCAGCGATGGCCAACTCTTTCATCCCCGTATCAGCTGATCACTCAGAGCCTTCAGTTGGAGTACCATTATCATATCCACGTCCTGTTATTCCACCAGTATTAGCTATTCTACCTCCACCGGTGTTGCAGCCCGTACCACTACAGGCTATTCCACCCCCAGGCATAAGGCCACCTATCAGAGGACCCCCACCTGCTGATTCAGGCTTTACTGGTCATTCAGTTACAGGAGTACCTTTCCAGTTCTCTTCTAATCCTGTCCCATATCATCAGTTTGAGGCTTGGCTTATGGAGCAGTGATTCCTACAGGGTTTAGATTCAGGAGTTACTACATATCATGTGTACCAGAGAGGTTGGGAGTGGTGAGAGGTGACTTAGAGAGAGGCTCCAGGTGTTTCGTAGAGCAGCTGCTGTGAGGATTTTTGAGGCTACACATGAGGACATCACCCCTGATTTCCTAGTGGAGTGGGCTAAGTGGGTTCTAGAGGAGCTTGAGGAGATTGGAGGTCCAGACTTGCCATGAGTCAGAGATCCAGAGATAGAGATGCTGAGCAGTGTTATTATGGTTGTGTAGTATGTACAGTAGTGTGTAGTATGTATCTGTAGACTTTTGAGTTGTATTTATAGATCAGCTATGCTGACTAGTGAGTAGGTTGTTGTACCCTTTTGCTTTTACTTCCGAAGCGTCTTTACGCTTGTACTACCCAAAACTTTTGATCTATATATATCAGTACCTTTTCTTTTCCAGCACTGTCATTTACTTTATTGCACCTGTTTTACTTTACCTTATTTATTGCACCAGTTATACCCCTGTGATACCATGTACCCTGTTTTCCATAACTGTTTATATTCTGTAAAGAAGCATGCAATTTACTTAGTTCAACTGTTACAACCGTTTTCAAAAAGAGATATTTCTGTTTTACAAAACTTTTCTTTTATGCAAAGGATTTGATTTAAAAGTTAAATAAGTTGTTTGATTCTTTACAGAAAAATGCCTCCCAGAAGAAATACCCGCACCAACACCCAGAATGAAGAAACCAACAACAACAACAATAACAACCAAGATGATACAAACCAGAATGCAAACCCAGGACCCATAGACCCAGCAATAGCCCAGATTCTCCAAATCTTGGCCCAACAAATAGTTCACCTGGCACAACAACAACAAAGACAGACCAATCCCCAGGTAACTTTCAAAACTTTTCAGGCAGTAAACCCACCAGAATTCAAGGGTTCCTTAAAACCGATTGAAGCAAATGTTTGGTTAAAGGAAATAGAGAAGGCATTCACCTTAGTGAAAGTGAAAGAGGAACAGAAGGTTGAGTTTACAAGTTACTATTTGAAGAACGAGGCCACCTATTGGTGGGAAATGGTGAAGACATTGGAAGGTACGGATGTAATTACTTGGGAGAAGTTTAAGGAATTGTTTTTAGAAAAGTATTTTCCTCAGTTTGTTCAGGATCAGATGGAGTTGAAATTTTTAGAATTAAAGCAAGGAAATATGTCGGTGGCAGATTATGAGAGTAAGTTTGAGGAATTGTCAAGGTATGTGCCGTCGTATGTGGATACTGACAGGAAGAAGGCTAAGAGATTCCAGCAAGGTTTGAAGCCATGGATCAGAGGGAAGTAGCCATTTTTGAATTGGATACCTATGCAGGAGTTCAAAAGGCTATGATCGCTGAGACAGAGAGTGAGATGTCACAGAAGGAGAAAGAAAGCAAGAAAAGGAAATTTGAAGGGAATGAAGGTCAGTCACAACCAGGGAAGTTTCTAAATTTTAAGAAGGGAAAGTTTCAGCCAGGGAGGAATTTTAATTTCAAAAGACAGAATGCAGGCGACGGAGGCCAGGGCAACCGTTCAGTTAATGCGAATCAACCGAATCAGTTGAGGTTAACTTTTCCAGATTGTTAGGTATGTGGAAAGAAACATGGAGGAGTTTGTAATAAATTGAATGTAGTTTGTTTCAAGTGTAACCAGAAAGGGCACTACTTGAGGGAGTGCCGAAATCAGCCAGCAAGAGAGCCAGCAAAGAAGGATCAGCCTATCCGGAATCTAGCAATGAAGGTTCCAGCTATTGGATTTACGTGCTTTAAATGTGGAAAGCCAGGACATATAGCAAGAGATTGCAAGACACCAGCCCCAGTCAGTAATGCATTGAGGATTATGGGATCTACCCCAGCAGTGAACGAGACTCCAAGGGCTAGAGTTTTTGACATGTCTGTGAAGGATGCTATCCAGGATACTGATATCGTGGCAAGTACGCTTAATGTGAATTCTTTATGTGCCAAAGTGTTAATAGATTCGGGAGTAACTCGATCATTTGTTTCACAAGATTTTGTTAGTAAGTTAAATTGTCCAGTTGAGTATTTAAATGAAATAATGACTGTGGAATTAGCAAATCAAGAATGAATATCTGTTAATCAAGTTTGTGGGAATTATGAGATTGAGATTTCTGGTAGTAAGTTTTGTGTAGATTTGATACCATTTAAGTTAGGAGAATTTAAGTTAGGACTTCCTCTAGACAGAGAAATTGAATTTGTGATCGATTTAGCACCTGGAACAGAACCAGTATCCAAGGCCCCGTATAGAATGGAGCCCATTGAAATGAAGGAGCTAGCGAAGCAATTGCAAGAGTTATTAGAGAAAGGAGTAATCAGATCCAGTGTATTCCCGTGGGGTGCACCGGTATTGTTTGTCAAGAAGAAAGACGGAAGCATGAGACTGTGCATTGACTATAGGGAGCTCAACAAGCTTACAATCAAGAACAAGTACCTGTTACCCAGATTGATGATTTGTTTGACCAATTGAAAGGAGCCAAGTACTTCTCCAAGATCGATTTGAGATCCGGATATCATCAACTAAAGATTAAGCCAGAGGATATACCGAAGACAGCTTTCAGAACAAGGTATGGACATTATGAATTTTTAGTGATGTCTTTTGGATTGATCAATGCTCCGACAGCATTTATGGACTTGATGAACAGAATTTTCAAGGAATACTTGGACAAGTTCGTTATTGTGTTTATAGACGATATTTTGATTTATTCAAAGACGGAAGAGGGTCATATGGAACATTTGAGAACAGTTTTGGAAATTTTAAGGAAAAAGAAGTTATATGCTAAATTCTCAAAGTGTGAGTTTTGGTTACAGGAGGTTCAGTTCTTAGGACATATAGTCAGTAATAAAGGGATCAAAGTGGACCCAGCAAAGATCGAGGCAATTATAAATTGGGAAAGACCGAGCACACCCACCGATGTAAGAAGTTTCTTGGGATTAGCGGGATATTATCGTCGATTCGTTCAAAATTTCTCAAGGATTGCAATACCATTTACAATGCTTACACGGAAGAATGAAAAGTTTATATGGAACGATAAATGTGAAGAAAGTTTTTAGGAATTAAAGCGAAGATTAATTACGACACCTATTTTGTCACTTCCAGACGATCAAGGGAATTTCGTAATTTATAGCGATGCTTCTCATAAAGGACTCGGATGTGTTCTGATGCAGCACGATAAGGTGATTGCGTATGCGTCAAGGCAATTGAAACCACACGAACAGAAATATCCTACTAATGATTTGGAGCTATCAGCCATAGTTTTTGCTTTGAAAATTTGGAGACATTATCTGTATGGAGAAAAGTGTGAGATTTACACGGATCACAAAAGTTTGAAGTACATATTCACACAGAAGGAGCTTAATATGAGGAAAAGGAGATGGTTAGAATTAATCAAGGATTACGACTGCTCGATTAATTATCATACCTGTAAAGCGAATGTTGTAGCAGACGCGTTAAGTCGGAAGGAAAAGTTAAATGTGTTATCAGTACCTGAAGAGATATATAAGGAATTTCAGAAACTGGAATTGGAGATTAGAGTTTGCAAGCCTGATGAAGCAAAAGTGTACAATATGACTTTCCAGCCGGAGTTGTTAGAGAAAATAAAGAAGTATCAGGAAGATGTAATGGATCAAGATATAAATTGTTTGGTAGGTGAAGAATTGTGCACGCAAAAGGATGATCAAGGTATTCTTAGGTTTTCTTCTAGAATTTGGATTCCACCGGTGACGGAGCTGAAGAATGAAATTTTACAGGAAGCACATAATTCAAGGTATTCAATCCATCCGGGGAGTACCAAAATTTATAGAGATTTAAAGGAGAATTATTGGTGGCCAGATATGAAGAGGGAAATTGCGGAATGGGTTAGCAGATGTTATACATGTCAAAAAGTTAAAGCAGAGCATCAAATACCAAGTGGATTGCTACAGCCATCGGAGATTCCAGAGTGGAAGTGGGAACATATTGCCATGGATTTCATAGTTGGATTACCAAGGACAAGGGCTAATCATGATGCCATTTGGGTTATAGTGGATAGACTTACCAAGTCAGCTCATTTTCTACCTATAAATGAAAGATTTTCGCTCGACAAGTTAGTCCATATGTACCTGAAGGAAATCGTAGTTCGTCATGAAGTTCCTGTGTCTATTATATCTGATCGAGATCCAAGATTTAATTCAAGATTTTGGAGGAGTTTTCAAGAATGGTTGGGAATAAGACTGAATATGAGTACAACTACCACCCACAGACGGATGGCCAAAGTGAAAGAACGATCCAGACGATTGAAGATATGTTGCGTGTTTGTGCTATTGAATTCAAAGGAAGTTGGGACGAGCATGTACCTCTGGTAGAATTTGCTTACAGTAACAGTTATCACGCCAGTATTGGGATGCCACCCTACGAAGCCCTTTATGGACGCAAATACAAATCTCCAGTGTATTGGGACGAAGTAGAAGAATGCAAAATACTTAGACCTGAACTAGTACAGCAGATAAAGGAAGTGGTTGAAATTATCCAGAAGAGATTGATAGCCGCACAGGACCGTCAAAGGAAATATGCAGACCAGTCAAGGAAAGACATGGAATTCAAAGAAGGAAGCTTGGTATTACTGAAAGTATCACCGTGGAAGGGACTAACGAGGTTTGGAAAGAAAGGAAAGCTGAGCCCAAGATATGTCGGGCCTTTTGAGATTCTAAAGCGCATTGGCAAAGTAGCTTACGAGTTGGCGTTACCTCCGCACATGGAGCACATTCACAATGCTTTTCACGTATCAATGCTTAAGAAGTATAATTCAGACTCCAGGCATATAATAGAATATGAGCCAGTAGAGTTTCAGGCAGATTTGTCATATGTAGAGAGTCCGATAGAGATTCTAGAGGAAAGAGAGAAGGTATTGAGAAATAAAGTGGTAAAGCTAGTAAGAGTATTATGGAAAAACCCAAAGGTTGAAGAGTCAACCTGGGAATTAGAAAGTGATATGAGAGAAAAGTACCCTCATTTGTTTTCTTCGGAGATTCTGAGGATAGAATCCTTTTAAGGGGGGAAGGATGTAATATCCGAGATATATCGTGTAATTATTTTGCTAATAAAGAATTATTATATGTGTTCAGTATCTATTCTGTGAATTATTTGTTAAGTGTTATCTGTGTTTGGATATTTAAAAATAATATTAATTGAGTATTTTAATTTTTTATATGTCCAAAATAAAATATAGATAATTGTCATATCTTCCTAATTATTTTTATGTTAATTTATGAATTTATAGGAATCATATGAATTTTATAAAATCTTTTTCCGGGTATTTAAATTCTATTTTATAAAAACGGGAACCAACCGACGTTATCCGTTGTTACGTTTTTAGAACCTGAAACTCTTCCGAGAACTCCTTCCTAACCTAATTGTAATATTCCGAGCATTTTCCATGTTTCGACTTTTTCGATCCGGCGTACTGTTTGTCCTGCGCGGGTCCCGGCGCAACATTTTCGATACAATATTCATTTCAGTAAATCAATAAAACTCGTATTTTCGATAAACGGGAGCTTTTTATTAAACTATCATAATTATCACCTCGTAGTACGTGTAACCAGGCGCTGACACCAAGACCGCAGTACAAATTGTACTAATTTGGATAATTATCCTAAAAACCGATACCGTTTGGATCAGTTATTACAAATAAATGTACCGTTTTATATCCGGAATGATCCAACGAAATACTAATTTTCTGTAATTATAAATAGCCTTTTACCGTATTTTATTTCGTATCAAAATCATTTGCAGTCAGCTAAATATATAATTTTCCAGATAAAAACCTTATATTCATATAATCTTCTGAAAATCAAACAGCAAAACGAAGGTGTTATTGATCTCTTTTTTTAAAGCTTGAGTAACCAAAATGAAGGATTTGAGGAATACTATCAGATTCTGAGCTTCGTTTTACTGCAGAAACTAAGAAGAGGCAAGGCGTAGGTAAGGGAAACAGGTAGTCGAGGAGTAAGACAGTCGTGACTGAAAGCGAGTGCAGTATAATAAGCTAGTACCAGGAAAGTGTTCTGAACTTTCTCGAGATATTGTAGTGATTGATAATCCTGTTTGATATTGCAAGTGCTTTGAAGCACTGAACCCTAAACCATGATTCCAGTTATTGATATTGAGCCATAAACCTGATTCTTTCTAGACCATTGATTGTTGTATACCCAAATACGAACCTCAAATATACGATACTACTCCACAAATACATACAAACTAAATGTCAAACACTGAACCAGATTGCTTACACACTCAAACCATTGTATCTTATGCTTTGAAAGGCCAAATCCTTGAAACTTTGAAACATTATTTCCTTTGCTATCCAATTCTTTCATTACCTAGCATCCATGCTTTGAAAATGCCATATTGATCCCTATTCAGATTGAAACCATTTTCATTATTGAACGTCCAATGTTGTTAATGATTCTGTTTATTGTTTATTACTGCTTATTCTGTTTTTATGTTAGAATTGGATTATTTTTATAAAATTGTGGACCAGATTCGTGGTCAGACCATATAATGGTCAAGTTAGGCAAATGTGTGCCTTGGATCCTGTAGTTAGAGCAGTGCTGTTTGCTTTGCTCGGGGTTAGTGCGTGACTGATCAGCAGCCTAACCTTGGTTTTTAAAATGAAAATATAATATCCAATTCTAAATCATAATCTATTGTTCACTTGATACTATAACCATTTTCACCTGATGATCATTATTCTCAGTTTTGTCATTGTGACTTGCTGAGCTAGTTAGCTCATTTATGCGATGTTATTTATGTTCTTTTCCAGTTAAAAAGGAACCAGTTGGTAGCAAGGATCCCCAGTCCAGCGCGAGAGCTAGGGGTTCAGGTTGATCAAGTTGAGCTAGTAGGCTTCTTTTAGAATAATTTAAGTTTGTAAAAGTTTATAATATTGTTTAATACTCAGTTCTGAGTTGGAATAGTTGGGATTCAAATGTTTGTAATATAAGTAAGTATGTTTGGCTTGTGTGCATACTTTAACCTGTTGCGGTCCGTGGTAGTTGGTAAGTAGGGTCACTACATATTATTATTATTATTATCCTTATTATTGTTATAAGCAGGTTATAAATAGTGTGTGTGTGTGTGGACCCCAAACTTCTGACCCGGGTTTGGAGGGCGCCACACTTTATGTCACTTGACTATATTTCACTTATACAGAATTACAAGATATCTTATATTTATAATTAGCCAACCTACTCTGCATATCAATCTAGTAGTCAACATGACTTAAAAAAATCCTACAACATCTATTAATACATTGTTGTTTACAAGCATGTGCTAGAAAACTTATTTTACATAAGCTACACTCTCGATGGATGTTAAGTGGTCATCCGTCGGGACTATAAAGTTCATCTGTCGGTGACCATTGTAGAACATCCGTCGAGAGCTATAAAAATACTAAGTTAAATCTACTAAGGTGTTTTGTTCAACTTATCATCAAGTTCACAACATATTCCTAACAATCTCTCCCAATTTATGTCTACTAGAATTGTAGCCATAAATTGAGAGAAACTGAATGATAACAAAACACCCTAAATATACAGATTAAATTATGGTAGATAAAACTAGTAAGTGCTACAATTTATTTGAAAACTGAACAAAGTAAAGTGTACGAAGAGTTCTCACAATCATTTTCAAGGTGTTCCTCTAGTCTGAGTAGATGTGATCTATCTCCTTGATTGTCTTGATTTCTTCCCAAGCTTCCTGTTGTTTTCTTTTATTTAATTTTGGAGTTTTCTGTGAAATTTAAATTCTTCAGCATTTGATAGATCCAGCTTTTCTTGCATTTCCAATAGAGTCTCATTGTTTGAGATGCTTAATTGGTCATCCAGTCTAAAGAATCTCCTAACACCTTTTTCATCCATGAATTCCATCAGCCAGTAAGGCCTCAAGTGCATTGTATTTCCTGTGAGGGGAATTGATAGAGTCCTTGGGAGTGCATCTGAGGCTTTTCTGCTCCTTAGCTCTTCTATCTTCTTTAGAACCATTTTCTTGGAAGTCACATTGAATCCAAATTTTTTTTGAAAGATGAGAAGATCTTATCAAAACTGAACAACTTTCTTGAAGAATCCTGTGAAGGGGCCATATGATCTCTTTCCGACCCTTGTATTTGAACACCAGTCTTTCAGGGAGATTTATGTGAGCATCAATTGCTCTGACTTCTACTAGTTCATCCATGTAGATATTTATATCTGAAAATTCCTTGATGTCACAGATATATATAAGATCTCCCTTGTAGACAATTGGTTGAGTTTTGGTTTTGAGACTCACAGACTTGACTTTCTTGATTGCTCTTATCTTTGTCTTCTTTAACTTTTTGAAGATTGGCAAATTTAGCTCAGAAAGAGGCAAACTATCCCAGTGTACTGGCTCATCTTTGGGAACTATTGGCTCACCATGATAATTCCTTGTAGGATCCACCTTAGATTCCTCCTGCACCACGAGGGCTTGGATGTTTGAGTTGTAGATGTAGAGTGGTTGGGAATGTAATCTTCCATCTCATCATCAATGGAGTCCAATCTTCTTTTGGCCTTGATTTTGTATCTAGGCTTCTTTGTCTGTTGAGTTTCCTTGTGCATTTTCTGATCCTGAGCTTCACCTATCACGGATTGCTTCTCAGAAATCTCAGTTGCAGTTTTCACAGCTTGGAGCTTGGCTACTATAACAACTTTCTTTTTCTTCTATTTGAGCTTCTTAGCATCTAAAACAGCTTGCTTCTTTTCTTGTTTAATCCTTTCCTTTTCTTCATTCTTAGCTTCTGCAAACTGAGGGTGTCCAACCACCACACAGATTTCTTTACCATTCCTGTAGATTTTAGCAATTCTTCTCTTTAGCACTGAGTCAGTTGGATCTTTGAAGAATACAATGGACCTTGCCCAACTTCTTTTCATCTGGCCTAGGGGTTTCATAGAATAGGTCAAGTGGATTTTTGTCTGAGTTCTTTGGATAGTTTCTCTTAGGTTTAAAAATCACACTAGCCTTTGGAGATTTGATTGATGAGGGTTGACCTCTTTCCAAGTTCCCTAGACTCATTTCATTTGCAGAAATTTATCTCAATTGATAGAAGTGAGAAAAGACCTTGTCTTTTTTCTCAATTGGACCAAACTTCTTCTGGATTTCTTCATCAATCTGCTTTCATTTATCATCCTGCTCTTTCTCAACTGCTACTATATCAATCCTTTTCAGTTTGTCATTTGATTCCATCTTTGCTGCTGCTAGATTGATTAGGTTAATACTATCCATAGTTGGTGGCTTAGTGAAAGTAATTTCTGGAACAATCACTTTACTGACTTGTATGTTGAGCACTTTCGCCCCCTCATTTGTTGACTCCCCTGACTAACTGGGATGATAGAGTCTTTCTCCCCGTTTTTGTTAGCATCAAGTTGAGTAGAGGAAGGGAGTTGTGCAGCCACCAACTGTTGGAGTAGACTGGTTTGAGCTTCCTGATTTGCAAGTATCTTAGCCACTGACTTTTCCACATTTGTCATTCTAGATCTAGAGTCCATGACCTCAACCTTTCTATTCAAATCAGCTTCCTTCCTTAGCTTTTGAGCTATTTCAGTCATAGTGGTTCCTGGAAGCCTAGCATCCAACCTTGCTACAAAATCCTTTTTGACTTCAGAAATTTCTTGCTTGATTGCATCCACATTTTGACTTTGTTGGAGAGCCTGAATCTTGTGCGGCTGTAGATATTCCAGGCGCGCTTTGAGTAACCTTTTTGTGTTGGCACTTGTGGATGCTTGAATTACTATTTGGGTGCCATGAATAAGCTTAAATAAGGTGGATTGGAGATGTGAATATGAGCAGTCTTTACTTAGCATCCATGAAGGAATGTCTGCATCTCCCCCTATACTCATGCTATCATCCTCATCATCCTCACCATCATCTCCAAATGAGTTTTATGATAATTCAAAGTCACTACCAGCTGTGGAAGGCATGGCAGTTATAGCATCCTTTGCCCTTTGCATTGAAGCAGTAGTATGCACCAATTTTTACATCCTCTCAGCATCCTCATTGCCCTGTCCAGCTAGAGTTTGATAAGATGGAACAGGATGAGTAAATGTCTCAGCATCCAAAGAGATAAAATCTATGACAACTTGATATTCTTGCTGAAATAGTCTTTCTTTTTTTGCATCACTGAAATTCATTGACTCACTAGCAATGGTTTCCATCCTTATATCTCTTGTACCCGCTTTTCTCTCATTGTCTCTCTGTTTTTTCCTCAAGGGCTCCCCTAGGCTCACCACCCTCACACCCTCACCTTCACCTACTAAGATGGAACTCCCCTCACTCACTTTTGCCAGGCTGGAAGAAATAGCCTACATATTTTCTCTCTTTTCCTCTCCTTTTTCCTGAGAACAACTCAGCTTCTCACTCTGTTCACACCCTTCCCTCAATCCTACGAATGATTGTACAACTACTAACTCATCTACACTTGTAACAATTGTTGAAAATTCAGCTTGTGTAGTGAGTACCGATGGATGAGAAACATCCATCGAGGTAGTAGTTAGGATAGCCGACGGATGACTGCTGTTAGGCACATCCGTCGGTATACAATCACTAGCCGACGGATGAACAATATCCATCGAGATACAAGAAATGATAGAGTTTGCAGTAGAGACTACTGTTGAATCTGTGGTGATTGATTTGAGATTTTGCACAGATGTTTTAGTAGACTTAGAAATAGTTGGCAAGTGAGACAACAAATCATCTAAAAGATGATGCTAACTTGCTTGGATTTTTGGCTCTTCCATGAGAGTTAGAGACGGAGAATCAAAAATTAATGTATGAATCATATCTACATCCAGTGAGTGTGTGGGTGAATTTGGTGTGTTTGGTGCTTCTATTGTCAAAGATTTTGGCTGTGACTCCACATTTATTGGAGCCACATCAAACTGAATTTGAGAAGGTGTAGTGACTGAGTCTTTAGCTGCAGTTTGTACTGTGTGTGATCCCTGTGCATCCTCAAGTTTTCTAAATTTCTTCTTTCTTGCATAAGTTTAGGGTGAGTCTGTGTCCCTAACCCTTTTGGCTTGTGCTCCTGGTTGGGAGCTTGTTTCAATAGCAGCATCCTTTTGGGAGGATGAAACTAGAGATGAGCTAATTTCCTTATTAAGCAGCACAGTTTGTTGGGAAACTGTGGTATGGCTAGGTTTGGGTACACGCACCTCACCAATCTTACCCACCTTCACACTCCCCTCTTTGTTTTTGGTAGATTTTGAAACTGGCATCTTTTGAGAGACACCAGATTGTGGTTTCTTTGATTTGGATTTTGAAGTTTTGGATTTTGTGGCTTGGGTATGCATTTGTTGGGTCATTGACACATATGCCATAGCCACAGTCAATGGCAAAGAAACTTGAGAGGTAGAAGGAGTAGAGACAGAAGTATTTACCTCACTTGCCTGAGGGCCCTCTATGATAGGCAAAGAAACAAGGGGCACCTCCTTGTGGTGATTTGCTCTGTTTAAATCTGCAATTACTCTTCTTTCTTGAACCCAACAATCCAGTTTATTGGTTGGGTTCTCAATCACAAGATCCTCACAAATATGGTTAGCAATAATTATAAAGAATCTAGCATAATAAACATGCCTAGACCTCCTTTAAATTTCCCATAACTTGTAGCCTAACTCAAACATGATAACATCACTAAAATTATAGTAATTATCAGTAAGCAGCATGTACATCATGTTAAGCATAACAGTATTGACAGAATCAAAGTTGCTTATTTAACCAGAAAACACCTTGGTAACTACTTCACACTGAAAACTCCACTCTTTCCTAAGACCTAGCCTCCTAATCTCACTTAACTTAGTGGTAGTAAGTGCATATCCAATAGAATTAAGGAAGTTAACCAAATCAACATCTGTGTGTTGTTTAGTAGTAGTGTTTTCAGGAATTTTAAAGCACGCTTGAATAGTATCACGGTTAATGCGAAATTCCTTTCCTTTAATGGAGAGAGTTATTGTTTTGTCAGTTGCCTGATACACATCAATATCCACATCTCCTCCATAACTTCACAGTAGATTGTGGGTGATTCCAACATGGCATAGTTAAGATTTCATCCCTTCACAAAATCCATAATTTTGCGATAATCTTTAGAAACTGGAATTTCTTTGTTCACAAGAGCCACAAAGTTGTTCTTTTCATAAATAAATCATGTATGGGACATGATCTTTACTACTGGTGCCATTGTTAAGCAAGGAAATTTGCATAAAGAAATAGGGTTTTGCTTTGAGGAAGAAGAGAGAAGTTAACTGTAATAGAGAAAGATAAAAGCTAAAATAAACTAAAGTTAGGCTTTTATGTATTCTCAGATAAAATGGGATAAAAGTTAAAGGTAAAAATTAAAGACCCAATGAAAATTTCCCAAAATAGCCGTTTAAAAGTAAAATAAACTATCAAAATTCTGTCAATTATCCGTCGTGATATACTTACAGACTGCAAGTAAATTCGATGGATAATGTTCATAATTTTAACGGCTAAGATGTAGAAAATACGATCAATGAGAATAAAACAATTATCCGTTAGGTTTAAAATAATCCAGAAAAGTAATTGATTTTTACCTAGCTATTCTATTTCGACGGATGATCAAACTTGATGGATAATGAACATCCGTCGAGATGTAGATTTTGACTTAGCCAACTTTACATCCAAAATAGAAAAATCAATTAAGTTTCTGGCTACATTTCAACTTGCAAAATTATCAAAAATGATTTAAGAATAATTAAGCATACCTAACTCACTTATCAACCGAGTGAAGGTGGATTCATCAAGTGACTTGGTAAAGATATCTGCAAGTTGCTTCTCACTTGGAACAAAATGAAGTTCCACAGTACCATTCATTACATGTTCTCTAATGAAGTAGTACTTGATGTCTATGTGTTTTGTTCTTGAATGTTGTACTGGATTTTCAGTAATGGCAATTACACCTGTGTTATCACAGAAAATAGGAATTTTGTTTACTTGCAGACCTAGTCCAACAATTGGTTTTTCATCCATAGAATCTGTGCATAGCAACTACCAGCAACAATATACTCAGCTTCAGCTGTAGAAGTAAAAACTGAATTTTGCTTTTTAATAAACCAGGATACCAGCTTGTTTCCTAGAAATTGACAAGTTTCGTTTGTACTTCTTCTATCAATTTTACAACCTGCATAATCTGCATCTGAATAACCAGTTAGATCAAAACCAGAATCTCTAGGGTACCAAATGCCAAGTTTTGGTGTTCCCTTGAGATATCTGAAAATTCTCTTAATAGCTATTAAATGAGACTCTCTGGGATCAGCCTGAAATCTAGCACATAGACAAGTAGCAAACATTATATCTGGCCTACTAGCTGTTAAATACAAAAGTGAGCCAACCATGCCTCTATATAGCTTGAAATATCTACAGACTTTTCAGTAGTGTTTAATTCAAGTTTAGTTGCAGTGGCCATGAGAGTTTTTGTAGATGTGCAAACCATTCGATCAAACTTCTTTAAAAGATCATAAACATATTTGGTTTGACTAATGAATATTCCATCACTAACTTGCTTAACTTGTAAACCAAGAAAGTAAGTTAGTTCTCCCATCATGCTCATTTACTTTGCATCAATTTGGAAAACCTTTTGCAAAGTTTTTCATCTGTAGATCCAATGTTTGGTCACACACACTGTAGAAGGGGGTTGAATACAGTGTTTACTATAATCAAATCGAATATAAGAACTCAAGTAACAGAACACAGATTTTATTCAACACAATAAACTCTATTACAAAAAACTGTTCTCTCTCAGTGATGAACAAATTATCATGAGAGCTGCTAGGGTTACAATGAATAATAATCTCGATTTTGATAACACATATAGTGTAAACCCTATGTCTGTGTTTATATACTACACAGTTACAAGATAATCTTCTAATTGATATTGAATATAATTCTGCTTCCTAATATATATCAACTAGTTATCTTTTCTTCTAAGTATTCTATTCTTCATAGAATTCTTCCCCATACATATCTCTTCTTATGTTTGTTTTGATCTTCTTTCCTTTCAATTAGCCGCCTTCCTTATCTGAACGTCTCCTTAAGTCATGATATTATCTCCTGATAAATATCTCCAAATAACTTAAGTTCTGACAACTTAAGTTCTGATATCTTAAGTCCTGACTTCAGTATAAGTACTGATTTCTAGTTAAGTCCTGATTTGTCCTGTTAAGTAAGATCTGAAAACTAAACACAAATCATATTAGAAATGACATCACAAATATATCTAAGAATCTCCCCCAACTTGTAAATTAGCATAATATACAAGTTTAACAGATATTTGATGATGTCAAAAACACTAAGTACAAATGCATGAGAATTTGACTAGATAACTACAACTTACGGTCCTTGTAGCTTTACCATCCTTAAAGTTTGATATTAACTTCAGTCTGTATATCCTTCAGAATCTAAGCAGTTATAGATCTTTGACTTGGCTTCAATTTTCGATCTCTTTGATATCAGGAGTTGTTCTGAGATAGTTCTTCAACACACATCTCTCAGCATATTCAAGTTCATTGACCATCATCCTTTTAGCATTTTTCAGTTCAACTGTATCCTCACCAGTTTGAAAGATAGCAGCCCTGAGATCATTTATTTTAGCTTTTCTTATATCCTGATCCAATCTGATGATATAGGCTTTATCAGACTCTAGATTGAATTTAAGTCCCTGAATACCAGAAAATGTAGTGATGATTTTAGCAGTATTAGACTTCATTTCAATAATAACTCCACTGTGAGATCTGTACTTAGGACAGTATGGGCTGTCACACTTTACAGAGTAAAGCCTCTTCTGTCTTTGAATATTTGATTTTAAATAACCTGTAGCCCCATATATTGATCTGTTTTCACTTGAAGTAGAAATAGAACATGTTCCAGTTCTTCAAAATACTTCAATGGAATAACATTCTCCCTGATCTAGAATACCCTCCCATCTGTCATAAAGTATAACATGATATATTCTTTCAAAACAGAGTGATAAACCATTTGTACAGATTCAAGTTGATTCAATCTCTCAGAAGTTGCTCCTACTCCTGGTTCACTTAAGGAAGTTGAATCATTGGTAGTATTGTTTATTCTCTTCTCTTTAAAACTACCCAATCCTGATTTGTCTCTTGCTTCCTTTCCTTGAACAACTCTTGCTTCAAAACCACTTGATGTAGTCTTCAAAGGTTGAGTCTGTTGAGCTTTGGTGAATCCTGGTAGTAGTATCTTTGAAGGTTTAACATGAGCAATGTCAGAGGTTTCCTTTTCTTTATCTTCTGATATCAAGCCAACTTGAGCTATGTCAGAGGTTGCTTGCTTCACTGTAATATCATAATTTACTAAGTCCTGATCTTGAACAACATGAGCTCTGTTGGATGTTGTTTGAATATCATTTTTCTTCAAAATCAGACTAGCATCTTCATCAGATTTTGTCTCCAGATCCATGATTGGCATATATACATTTACAGGTTCATCAATTTTTGCTTTGCCCTTGGATCTAGGATCTACCTCCACTTGTGATTTGGCTTTGGTTGCCTCAGAATTTGTCTTTTCTTTTATCACAATGCCCTTAGGCTTAGGTGGCTTCTTTTCCATGACTTGAGCTTTAGACTTTGAATTGACATTTTCTGCTTTAAGTATGGCTTCTTCTTCCTTCAGACTTTCAATATCCATGCCTGGATTGTCTTTTAGGAATAGCCTTTTGGAAATCTCTTCATCAAGTTCCAGATGTTCACTAGAACTTATCCTTTTACCAGTATCAGAACTTATTCTTCTCCCAGTATCAGAACTTGTTCTTTGACTTGTAGTTCCAGCTTTGCTTGATGAAAAACCTTTGCCTTGACCATGACCTCTACCCGTTCCAGAGTTTCCCTGGTCATCATTTCCATCATCCTTACCCTTCAGTAGTTGACTAGATTTGCATTTGGACTTAATCACTTTCTCCCACTTTTTGGCATCAGCAGGTAGAAGAAGAGAGACAAGCAATTCCACTGAGGATTGGATCTCATTGAGTTGAGTTTGCTGAGAAGCTTGATTCTTTAGAATTTCAGAAATCTGATCTTGTTGCTTCTCCTGAGTCTTTTCAATATACCCAATTCGGTCAAAGGTTGGCTTAAAAAATCTGTTCTTTTCCAATTTAATATTCATATCTTGCTGGATCAGTGATTCTTGAATTCTGTTCACCTTGTCATTAGTTATTGAGTGTTGACCTTGAAGGTGCCTAGTACTCATTGCAATAACTCTCAGCTATGCCTTGAAATCATCATTTATCAACATTTCATCAGCCTTAGCCAGGTGCTCAGCAAGAATTTTTTCAGTAGGAACAAAAACTAATTGTGTTCCATTCCTTAGTCCACTCCTTTCTTCTAGGAGTTTCACTCCAAGGTACTGGTGCATCCTCTCTAACAAACTTCTTGATCAAATCAGCTTTATTAACTGTTTGTTGAGGTGCATGTCATGAAGGACCAGCTGCATCAGCATCTAGATTAGTAGCAGCTTCACCAGTAGATTCAACATTGTCAACATCAGAACTTATAGAGCCTGCAGTTTCAGCATCCTCTGATAAAATAACGCTATTGGAGGCTATAGAGGTTTCAAAATCATCTTCTAAATTCTGATCTGAAACTAAGTTCTGATCAACATCCAAATTTTGATGCCCACCTTCAATCAGATCTTCATCATCTAGATTCAGAAATGGTGTTGTTGGAATGTCTGCATTGAAATCAGCATCCAAAATTGGTGTTGTTGGTGGAGTGAGTTGAGTCGGTGGAGCTTCCAAATACAGAACCTCAGGCACAACCAAGTTATGTATGTCTATTTCAGCACTTGTACCTGGGTCTTCAGCATGTACTGGATCAATTATAGGAGACACATGAGGTGTAGGCACTTGCTCTGGAATATCTTCTTACTCTTGAATAGGAGACTTTTGAGCTTGAGTAAAGTCTGATTCAGCTGGGGGGAAGTAATTCAATTACTATAGGTTATGTTGGGATCAGAGATTCCTGACCTTCTTCCTTAGCTGCTTCTTCCAAAACTTCTTCAGAGTGTAATGATTCACTTACAGCCCTGCTGGCTCTTTGCTTTTTAAGTCTCTTTGCTGAAGTTGAGACTTTGGGAGCTTCATCATCAGAATTTAGCTTTCTAAGCCTTTTGAGGGGCCTAGAACTCCAAGTTTCAGTATCTTTCTGAAAAGAGATCTTCTCAGCTTCTACAATAACAGATTCTGATATTGGAACCTGTTCCTCATTATCTGACTCATCTCTCAGAACAATTCTCCTTCTCTTCTATTGAGACTGAGGTACCATCTTAGTCATCTTGGGTTTTGAAGATGAAGGCTTCACTGCATGTGCTGAAGGTTGAGGTTGAGATGACTGTGTTGGTTTATAATATGTCCTGATGGATGGTTGAGTTGGTTGAGGTTGAGAAGTTTGAGGTGTTTGTGTAGTTGTGGTAGGTATGGATGAATATTGGGTTGGTTTTGATGCGTTGGTGGGTTGGACATCAGGATAGACAGATGTATATGCTTGTGGATCAGTATTTACCAAGATCTGTTTTACTGACTGAGGAATCTGTAAGGGTCTCAGCACTTGTTTCTTATTGTCAGCATTTAACAAATCATTAAAAACCCTCTTTGCAAGCTTAAAGGGTGGAATTAAATCACTGTCTAGTTGGGGTTCATCAGCACAACAAAAAGTATATATAAGCTGACAGAATCTAGCAAAGTATACTACATTCCTATCCTCTGTCATCCTATCCCCTATGAAACCTAGCACAATACTTGCAAAATCAAAATGAGTTTGATGAATAAGGGCATACCCGATTTGCTGACTCATGATGGGAATAACATCAAAGTTGGAGCATTTATTGACGAATGCCTTTGTGATAAAATTAAAGAAAAAGCTCCATTCCTTTATGATATTTGATCTTTTCAGTTGACCCAGCTTTCCCAAACTTTTCTCATAGCCCAGACTGGCCATAAGCTGCTGTAAAACAGGATCCTCCACTGTTGAGAATGTACAACCTTCAGGTAAGTGGAGAGCTTTAGAACTACTCCAGGAGTAACAACATGCTCGACATCTCTTGATGTGAAAAAAATGCTTGGAGTACCAGTAGCACCACCATTATCAAAAAGCCCAGTTCAGCAAAATGTCAGCACTTGTTTGCTTGAAATAGTTTGAGGTTGGGTCAAAGCATACCCAATCTCACTATTGGCTAATAAATCTTGCACAAAGTGCAAATCTGATGGAGCTTCAGCCTTGTTCAGGATTGCAACATTGTTATTTGGTACAAACTTGGCTCCATCAACAATTAAATCCTTGAGTGCCATAAAAAATAAGTGAGAAATTAGTTTGCCTGAAAGGTCTTTGATGAAAAGTCTGTATAGAAAGCCGTCAGAAAATATGAGAAAATAAGAAAAAGAGAGAGAGTGAATATAATAGATATGTAAATAAAAGATTTAAAAATCTTTTATCTCTTTTACTTAGACAACCCACGTGACAACAATTATTGAGAAGTGGAACATCAACATTAAATGAATGTCTCTGTCATTCTTTTCTTTCTCAGATTGAACCAAAGAAAGTGGAAGAAGCTCTTCAAGATGCTGATTGGGTGCAAGCAATACAGGAAGAGTTAAATGAATTTGAAAAAAATAAAGTCTGGACCCTAGTGCCAAGACCAAAGAACAGATCTGTTGTTGGTACGAAGTGGGTATTCAGAAAAAAAACTGATAGTGATGGCATAATTACAAGGAATAAAGCAAGGCTGGTTGCAAAAGGATACTCTCAACAGGAGGGAATTGATTATGATGAAACATTTGCACCAGTTGCTAGATTGGAAGCCATAAGGATATTATTGGCTTATGCTGCTCACAAAAAGTTTACAGTCTTTCAAATGGATGTAAAAAGTGCTTTTCTTAATGGAGAATTAGAAGAAGAAGTATATGTTGAACAACCTCCAGGTTTTGTAGATTCAAAATTTCCTCATCATGTCTACAGACTTGATGAAGCACTTTATGGCCTTAAGCAAGCTCCAAGAGCATGGTATGAGACATTAGCTCAGTTTCTTCTGGAAAGTGGATTTAACAGAGGGACTATTGACAAAACATTATTTTATCTCAATCATGGAAATGACTTACTTTTGGTGCAGATATATGTTGATGATATCATTTTTGGTTCTACAAATGACAGACTTTGTAAAAGGTTTGCCAGGCTAAATATCAAACAAAGAGTAAAGTCTGATTCACTTCAGTACATCTCAGAAATAAGGCATAACTAAGAACTTTGCTCAAAATCTGTTATTATTCTGAAGTCTACTATAGAATGAGTTCATGCATGAGTCCACCTCAACTATTTTTTGCTCATTTTATGCATCTTTTGAAATTCGTTTTTTAGTGGCTTCTCAATGTAAGTGAGTCACGACTGCTTATCAGAATTTATGCTGTTATCAGAGTATTTCTCCAGTAATCAGAGAATGTGAAAAGTCACCAAGAAAATTTTATTTTGCTTTTCTAATGCATATTACTTAATACCAGCAATGCACTTGGGTCTTCCCTTCCACATTTTTACTCTAGATCTCAAAGGAGTACCTGATTTTTATTTCTTTTCTTTCTTTTTCTTTTGATAAGTGAGGCTTATCAGCACTTAGTACATCCATCAAATTTACTAACATCAGAACTTAACAGATAAGAAGCACTATTCTAGTTTTTGACTTAGTAATAAGATACACACAGTAAACTTTAACCAAGCTCAATATCAGAATTTGCTTGTGTTAAAAGATTTCCACATAAACAATTACTTCAAACATGGGATTATTAGTATATTAAAGACTACTAGGTCAACATTTAGCACAATTATCCTCATTGGATTGAATAATCACAGAAACATTCATATCGCTATCAGAGTTTAGAAATTCACATTAGACAACAATCAGCACTTAGAAAATTTTAAATTAAGCACTTAGATAGTAATATCTGTAAATATTGATCATAAAGTTTAATGTATCAGAACATAAACTAAGCAGATTTAGAGAAAGAACCTGAAACCATTCCAAGTTCATTTACCAATCTTGTAAAAGTAGCTTCATACAGTGGCTTTGTGAAGATATCTGCTAGTTGTTGAACAAAATGCAATTCCACTGTACCTTCATCCACATGTTCCCTTATGAAGTGGTACCTTATACTGATGTGCTTTGTCATTGAGTGTTGAACTGCATTACCTGTCATAGTAATAGCACTTTGATTATCATAGTAAATAGGGATTTTGGAATATATTAACCCATAATCCAGTAACTGATTCTTCATCCAAAGAATCTGTGCACAACGGCTTCCTGCAACAATGTATTCTGCTTCTGCAGTTGATGTGGAAATTGGCTTCTGTTTTTTGCTAGACTAAGAAACCAATCTGCCTCCAAGAAATTGGCAGCTTCCACTTGTGATTTTCCTGTCAATTTTGCATCCCGCAAAATCTGCATCTGAGTAACCTATTAGCTTAAAGTCTGATTCCCTAGGATACCACAATCCCAGATCAACTGTACCCTTAAGGTACTTGAAAATTCTTTTTACAGCTGTTAAGTGAGGTTCTCTTGGATCTGCTTGAAATCTTGCACAAAGACAGGTAGCATACATGATATCAGGTCTACTTGCAGTTAGATAGAGTAGTGAGCCAATCATACCTCTGTAATCAATAATATCTACTGATGTACCAGTATCCTTATCCAATTTTGTTACAGTGGCCATAAGAGTGGATGCACTTGAACAGTCTTGCATTCCAAATTTCTTCAACAAATTTCTGGTGTACTTAGATTGACAAATAAAAGTTCCTTCTTCATTCTGCTTGACTTGAAGGCCCGGAAAATAGCTAAGTTCTCCCATCATACTTATTTGATATCTTGACTGTATTAGCTTGGCAAACCTTTTACAAAGTCTGTCATTTGTAGAACGAAAAATGATATCATCAACATATATCTGCACCAAAAGTAAGTCCTTTCCATGGTTGAGATAAAACAATATTTTGTCAATAGTCCCTCTGTTAAATCCACTTTCCAGAAGAAACTGAGCTAATGTCTCATACCATGCTCTTGGAGCTTGCTTAAGGCCATAAAGTGCTTTATCAAGTCTGTAGACATGATGAGGAAATTTTGAATCTACAAAACCTGGAGGTTATTCAACATATACTTCTTCTTCTAATTCTCCATTAAGAAAAGCACTTTTCACATCCATTTGAAAGACAGTAAACTTTTTGTGAGCAGCATAAGCCAAAAATATCCTTATGGCTTCCAATCTAGCAACTGGTGCAAATGTTTCATCATAATCAATTCCCTCCTGTTGAGAGTATCCTTTTGTAACTAGCCTTGATTTATTCCTTGTAATTATGCCATCACTATCAGTTTTGTTTCTGAACACCCATTTTGTACCGACAACAGATCTGTTCTTTGGTCTTGGCACAAGGGTCTAGACTTTATTTCTTTCAAATTCATTTAACTCTTCCTGCATTGCTTACACCCAATCAGCATCTTGAAGAGCTTCTTCCACTTTCTTTGGCTCAATCTGAGAAAGAAAAGAATGATAGAGATATTCATTTGATGTTGCTGTTCTAGTTCTAATACCTGCTTCAAGTTCTCTAATAATCAAGTCAGGTGTATGTGCTTTAGTCCACTTCCTTGCAGATGGAAGGTTATCTCTAGAACTGGATGCTCCCCCATGATCCATGCTGGCTCCATCAACATTTTCTGATGCTCCCCCTGAATTTATGCTCTCTGAGTTGGATCCTTCAGAATTTGCATTTCCAGAATTATCAGAATTTGGCCCATCAGAATTTGAGTTTCCAGAATTATCATTACTTGGCCCATCAGAACTTGATGAATCAGAACTTGAAGAGCTTGTTCTAGGTTCTGATGCTTCTTGAGATGTTGTTATATCTTCAATATGCTCCTCCTGCATAGGTGCATTTTCCTTTGGCATAGTCACCACAGTTTCAATAATATTAGAGTTTAACCCATCAGAGTTTGCAGTATCAGGATTTAGACTGTCAGGATTTAGACTATCAGGATTTACAGAGTCAGAATTTAAAACTTCATTCTCAAATCTCAGCTGATCATGATCATTGAAATCTTCAAGTCCTGTAATCTTGTTATCATCAAAAAAGACATTGATAGATTCTATGACAACCCTTGTTCTTAAATTGTAGACTCTGAAGGCTTTTGTGGAAAGTGGATATCCTACAAAAATTCCTTCATCAGCTTTTAGATCAAATTTGGATAGCTGTTCAGAATGAGTCTTAAGAACAAAACACTTGCATCCAAATACATGAAAATATTTCAGATTTGGCTTCGTTTTCTTCACCATCTCATATGGTGTCTTTCCATATTTGTTGATAAGTGTTGCATTCTGAGTAAAACAAGCAGTCTGCACAGCTTCAGCCCAAAAGTAGGTTGGTAACTTTACTTCATCAAGCATAGTTCGTGCAGCTTCAATAAGAGTTCTATTCTTTCTTTCAACAACTCCATTTTGCAGTGGAGTTCCAGGAGCAGAGAATTCCTGCTTGATTCCTTGGTCTTTGCAGAACTCTTCCATAATCAAATTCTTGAACTCAGTGCCATTATCACTTCTTATGATTTTCACAAAGTCTTTAACCAATTTATCCAGTTGTTTGACATGATCAATCAAGATAGATACAGTTTTACTTTTTGTGTGCAAGAAATACACCCATGTGTATCTGGTGAACTCATCCACTATGACCATAGCATATTTCTTCTTTGCAATAGACATGACATTCACTGGACCAAATAGATCAACATGTAGTAGGTGATAAGGCTCAAGAATTGAAGATTCAGTCTTGCTCTTGAATGAAGATTTTCTTTGTTTTGCCTTTTGACATGAATCACAAAGACCATCAGGAGCAAATACTGATTTTGGAAGTCCTCTCACAAGATCTTTCTTGACTATTTCATTTATATTGCTGAAATTTAAATCAGAGAGTTTCTTATGCCAATCCCAACTTTCTTCAATTGATGCTCTACTTAACAGACAGATTGCAAAACCATCAGAACTTGTTGAAAGCTTGGCTTCATAAATGTTACCATGCCTGTATCCCTTTAGAACAACTTTTCCTGTAGATTTGTTTACAACTTCACAGTGTTCTTCAAAGAAATCTACATGATAACCTCTGTCACAGATTTGACTAACACTCAGCAGATTGTCTTTAAGTCCTGAGACTAGAGCTACTTTCAATGATGACATTCTCAAGATTGATATTGCCATATCCCAGAGTTTTTCCCATGTTGCCATCTCCATAAGAAACATCTGCGCCAGCTTTCTCCACAAAGTCTGATAGCAGGGCTTTATTTCCAGTCATATGTCCTGGACATCCATTATCCAGAACTATGATGTTTTTCCTGTTGCCCTGCAATCACAAAGACCACTAATGATTAGTTTTAAGGACCCAGACTTGCTTGGATCCTTTGGACTTATTAAGTTTGTTAACATTTGCAGCGGATTTAATATCAGAGTTTATGTTAACATTTTTCTTATCAGAATTTACAGTATCGGACTTTGCATCAGAACTTACACTAGAAGGAATAATGCTAACTTTCTTTAAAGAAGGTTTTATTTGATAATAATCGTAGTACAAACTATGATATTCCTTACAATTATAAATGGAATGCCATAAACTACCACAATGAAAACAAGAATTTTATGGCCTATATCTAACAGACTGACTCTTAACTCCTGATTTTGAAGGTAAGGAGTTTATGTTTTTATTCTTCCTGCAAAAAGAAGCCAGATGGTTAGAATTTCCACAGTTATAACATTTCTTTCTAGGAGGATTAGGAACATGCTTATAATCATAGCTTTTATTTACACCTTCCTTTCCATTCCTATTTTTTCTAGGTGGCTTTACCTTGTTTACATTCTTAACTTCTTTCAGCTTATGCTTAAGCTGCTTCTTTGTCATTAAGCGTATGTTAACTTCAGTTGGCTTATCTTGTTTTGGTTTGTCAGAAGTTAATTTCTCTTTAACTTCTAATTTATCAATATCAGACTTTACAGCTACAAACTTAACAGGATTTACCTTTGGCTTTTGTTTAACAACTATAGGCTCAATTTCTACAGTTCCTTTATTATTCTTATCATCTCCATAACCTAAGCCCTCTTTCCAATTTCCACTACTTAACAAATTCTGAGTTGTTCTGCCAGAGTTAGTCCAAGTCCTGATAATCTCTCTTTCCTTTTCTAACTCAGTTTTTAGAGATTCATTCATTTTAAGCACTTCATCTCTAACATAGAAAACATCATCTCTATCTTTCCGAGTTTGATGGAACATAACTAACTCTTTTTCTAAATAATCATTTTTCTTTTTATAAGCAAGATTTTCAGAAGTTAATCTTTCACATGTTAAAGTTTGATCTCTATAACTAATGAACATGGTTTTAAGATATCCTCTCAACTCAGTAATATCATCAGTATGAAAAGCATAAGTTGTTTGAGGTACCTTTAACTCAGCAGCTTCAGAACTGCTATCAGCATTTGCCATCAAGGCATAGTTCACCTCACTTTCAGAATCTGAAGTGTCTGTCCAGCTTTTCTTTTTTGTGACAAGAGCCTTGCCTTTGTCACTTTTTCCTTTCTTGCAATCAGGAGATATGTGGCCTTTCTCACCACAGTTGTAGCATTTGACATTTGAGTAATCTCCTCTGTCAGACTTTCCTCCTTTGCCTTCAGATTTTCTGAAACCTTTCTTATCAGAACTTGCACCTTTCTTGGAAAACTTCTTTCCCCTTATATATTTCCTGTATGCAATCTTTGTGATTCCTTTCACCATAAGAGCACACATCTTCATCATCTCTTCATCAGGGTCCATCTCAGATAGACTTTCAGTTTCCGAATCCTCATCACTATCAGAACTTGATGACTCAGTATCAGACTTTGTAATGAGAACCTTTCCTTTGCCTTTCTTTGAGACAACCATTTTAGGGGATTCCTCCTCAGCCTTAAGAGCAACTGTCCTTGACTTTCTCCCATGCCTCTTGCTTTTTTGATCCATCTCAAGTTCATGAATCTTGAGCATACCATAAATTTCATCAAGAATAGTTTCATCAAGAGTATAGTTGTCTCTTATAGTTGTGGCCTTCAAATCCTAACTTTCAGGAAGAGCTAAAAGGAATTTGAGATTAGTATCGTCAAGATCATATTCCGTATCCACCAGTGACAGATCATTCAAGAGTTTGACAAATCTATCATATAAACCAGTTAATGACTCATCAGGTTTTGAGTCAAAGTGCTCATACTCTTGAGTGAGTATAGTCCTCCTGTTCTTCTTAATTAAATTAGTTCCCTGGCATCTTGTCTCCAAGGCATCCCATATCTCCTTTGCAGTCTTGCAGTTAATTACCCTGTTTGACATGACATTATCAATGGCACTGTGCAACAAATGTCTTACCTTTGCATCCTTTGCAATAGATGAGATATCTTCAGCTGTATATTCACTTTTCTCCTTTGGTACAGTCTGTGTTGGCTGATCTGCAACTACAACAAAGATTTTGGTTGGCTTATGTGGTCCTTCATTAATTCTGTTAAGGTATTCTGGATCTGTAGCTTCCAGAAACATAGACATCCTCACCTTCCATATGGGATACTCTGAAGGTTTCAGTATGGGAACCCTAATAGTCTCATATCGATTATGGATTTGAGTCTTTGGAGTTTCTTCAGTTTTGGTGGGCTTGGTTGGAGTTTGTGCTTCTTCAGACATGATTGTTTTTGGATCTTTACTGTATGTATGTTAACAGAAAGCTGTGATACCACTTGTTAGGTCACACACACTGTAGAAGGGGGTTGAATACAGTGTTTACTATAATCAAATCGAAATAAGAACTCAAGTAACAGAACACGGATTTTATTCAATACAATAAACTCTGTTATAAATATCTCTTGATAACTTAAGTTCTGACAACTTAAGTTCTGATATCTTAAGTCCTGACTTCAGTATAAGTACTGATTTCCAGTTAAGTCCTGATTTGTCCTGTTAAGTAAGATCTGAAAACTAAACACAAATCATATTAGACATGACATCACAAATATATCTAACATCCAAATATAATATCATCTACATAAATTTGAACAAGTATGCTAGAGCCATTAACATTTCTAAAGAATAAAGTTTTATCAACAGTACCTCCTGTGAAGTGATATTCTAAGAGAAACTTTGACAAAGTATCATATCAGGCTCTAGGTGCTTGCTTCAATCCATAAAGTGCTTTTAAAAGATAGTAGACATATTTTGGAAAATTTGGATCTTCAAAACCAGGAGGGTGACTGACATGGATTTTCTCCTCCAAATCTCCATTCAGAAAAGCACTTTTGACATCCATTTGATAGACTTTGAAATTGGCATGGGTTGCATAGGCTAGGAAAATTCTAATGGCTTCAAGTCTTGCAACAGGAGCAAAAGTTTCATCAAAATCCATTCCTTCTTATTGACAGTAGCCCTTAGCAACCAATCTAGCTTTGTTCCTGACAACTATGCCATTTTCATCCATCTTGTTTCTGAATACCCACTTAATGTCAATTGGATTCTTTCCTTTAGGCTTGGGTACCAGCTTCCATACTTTAATCCTTTCAAATTGGTTTAGCTCCTCTTGCATAGCTAAAACCCAATCAGGATCCAACAGAGCTTCTTCTACCTTTTTAGGCACTTCCTTAGATAGAAAGCTGCTATACAGACATTCTTCTTGAGTTGCTTTTCTTGTTTGAACTCTAGAAGATACATCACCAATAATGAGTTCAAAAGGGTGATCTCTAGTCCATTTTCTCTGTTGTGGTAGATTAGCTCTAGATGAAGAGGCCTCATTGTTGTCTTGGTGTGTGACTGAGTTTTGATTAGAAGAAACTGTTAGTGTAGGTGCCCTAGAGGCAATACATTATTCTTTTAAATCTTTATGTTAGTTGATCATTCAATAAATGTATTTATTATGACCTTAATTACTGCGATATTTTGTTAGCATAATAAATGTCCTTAGAATCATGATACACATTGTATAGTTTAAGTACATTACTTGAACTTGAGATTATATAATATATCATATTCTTAAAGGTCCCTAGTCGAGTATTATTATATAGGACAATATTAATACATAGATAGACTAGTATGTTGTTTGACAAGATAACCACATCTCATTGGTTATAAGTATGGGGATACTAAAGTCAATACATAGGTACATGTGAGAGTACATGGTACTGGACACCCACAATGAGATTCTTCATATTTAATAAAGTCATAAGAAAGACTCACAGTGATAATGGTGTAACGATCCTTTGACTTAAAATCATTATATTTCTATACGAGGATTAATATACTTTGACTATATTAAAAGTTACTTTTGATCGGGTGATGATAAAAGTGGACATCGGGTATATCATGAGTCGTATGAGAAATATGAATGATAGATAAAGGATTTAACCCTCCTATAATTAGGAGAGATATTATTGGCCTCTCGATTGAGTGAGACTATAAAAACATGGCCATGCTCAAATAATGATTTATCTTGATAGTCTACTCATGGATCAAGTAAACCCGAATTAAATGTTGAAGAGGATGACTAAATACATGCCTCGAGTTTAATCTATAATATGTATGGTTAAAGGGATTATATTACACGAAAAACATTAATCACGAAAGGTTTTTATCTAATCACGATTTAATTATTGTTTAATTGGGTAACAATGATGTATTACTAGATACCGCTCATTGTTTATAATTTTATTAGAGAATAAAATTATTCACAATTTAATAATAGCCTATAGGGTCGCACAAATAGAGCACTTAATGGAATAGTTAATTTAAATTATGAATTTAAATTAATTGATGATTATTCGAATTTTATTATAATTAAGTAAGACTTAATTGAGATAATATAAATTTGAATTAAAAGGAATGTTTTTGCCCATAATAATTAAGTATGACTTAATTATTAATTAAATAATAGAAATTCATTTTTATTATTTAATCCAATACCTACTAGGGTTGGGCTTTGCTGTTATGGGCCTTTTTAATCAGCCATTATAAATCGATAATGATAGGTTAAAGAGGGGGTACGTTTTTTGAGAAAACCCTAGCAGCAAAGAGAGGCAGAGGCAATTCGGATCGTCAAGAAGGAGGCTAGTACATCCATTCCGTAGTCAGGTTCGTGGGACGTTCTTGGAGGTGCTCGTGTTGATACCATAGAGGTGTTTCTCCGAGAGGTAGACACAAAGCGTGATAGCTAGGATCTCCGTTGAGTTCGTGAAAGTTAAGCTCTTGAAAGGTATGATTCGTTATCTCCATAATATGTCCATAATTATACATGGATCCTGTTTTTGGTTTTTGAAATTTTTTTTTGTTTTATTTACGTTTATCCGCTGCGTTTATGCCTCGGAACCCAACAGAAACTCCCCATGAGTTTGTGGATCTTTGATATGAAGAAGGAGTTTTTTCTATAAGTAATCTATTTTGACTCTCAGATTCTCTAATTGTTCCGACGGATGAAGCACTTTGTATTCCAACGGATGAAGCTGATTGTCTTCCGACGGATAATGCATTTTGTACCTCGACTGATGCTGAATTTTGTGAATCATTGGAGATAGACTTTTCTGCATTATCCTTGGCCACTATTTCTTGATCAATATCATCATCACTGTCATCATAGATTATCTCAACATTGTTAAATTTGAGGCTATCATGGAAACCTTCATCTTTTAGTCCTTCAATTTTCTTATCATCAAACACAACGTGTACAAATTCCATAACAACGTTTGTTCTTAGATTGTAGACTCTATATGTCTTTCCAACAGCATATCCAACAAAAATTCTTTCCTCTGCTTTAGCATCAAACTTTCCATGTTGTTCAGTTTCATTTTTTAGAATGTAGCATTTGCATCCAAAGACCTGAAGAAAATTTAGGGTTGGATTCCTATTCTTGAACAATTGGTAGGGTGTCATGCATTTTGCTTGATTGACCAAAGAAATATTCTGAGTGTAGCATGCAGTATTCACAGCTTTAGCCCAAAAATATGTTGGTAACTTTGATTCTTCGAGCATTGTCCTTGCAACTTCAATAAGAGATATGTTTTTCCTTTCCACCACTCCATTTTGTTATGGGGTTCTAGCTGCAGAATACTCATGCATAATCCCATTCTCTTCACAAAATAATCTCATCACAGAATTCTTGAACTCAGTTCCATTGTTACTCCTGATTCTTTTTACTTTGACATCAGGATGATTGTTGACTTACCTTATGTGATTGATGATGATTTCACTAGCTTCATCTTTGGATTTTAGAAAATATGTCCAAGAGAACTTTGGGAAATCATCTACAATTACTAGGCAAAAACTTTTCCTTGAGATGGTCAACACATTGACTGGTCCAAACAAATCCATGTGCAATAGTTGCAAAGGTTCTTCAATTGTTGAATCAAGCTTCTTTTTGAATAATGCTTTAATCTGATTTCCTTTCTGGAAGGCATTCGCACAATCCATCCTTTGAAAACTCCACTTTAGGAATACCTCTAACCAATTCTTTCTTGACTAGCTCAATTATAGTCTTGAAGTTTAGATGGAACAGCTTATTGTGCCATAGCTAACTTTCATCTTGACTTGCTTTACTGAGAAGACAAGTTACAGATTCTGCATTTGTTGAGTTGGAGTCAGCTAGATACACATTGCCTTTTCTCACTCCAGTGAGAACCACTTTGTTGCTTCTCTTGTTTGTCACAATACAAGCTTCAGCATTAAAAGTAACTGAGTTTCCCTTGTCACAAAGCTGGCTGATACTCAATAAATTGTGCTTGAGTCCATCCACTAGGGCAACTTCCTCAATAATGACATTAACTTTTGAAATCAAGCCATATCCCACAGTATAACCCTTGTTGTCGTCTCCAAAAGTGATACTTGGGCCAGCTCTTTCCTTGAAACCAGTGAGCAGGGTAGAATCTCCAGTCATGTGCCTTGAGCATCCACTATCCAGATATCAAAGATTGTTTTTGTTTTGCTGCACACATTAAAATCAAATCAAGTTGATTTTGGTACCCAAGTTTCCTTGGGTCCTTCCTTATTAGCCTTTTTCTTTGGTTTCTTAGGTTTGACCTCAGTTGACTTGGATAATTCATCCTTTGTCATTTGAGTTGGACCTTTGAAACCATTCATTATTGCAGAATTATCATGCACAGGTTGATTAACATGAAAGGGCATACTTTGTGTAAACATGTTATTCCAGTAAGGCATGCTAAATGGCATTTGTGGCATACTAAATGCAACATAATATGGATTTTGTGCAAATAGCATGTTAGCATATTGTGCATTCAAATTATGTGCAGGTGTAATATTCACAGGCATTGTAGGCATGCTGGGAAATGAAGGAGGTGCAGACATGAAAGCAGGCATGGAAAATATGCAATTAACAGACAAATGATTAACACTAACACACTTAACATAGACTTTCCTTGGTACATATTTATTAGGTGTGTAGTTGTTATGTTTGTTAATTCCCTTTTTCCCATTTCTATTATTTTTCTTTTTAGTATCTGCTTTTACTTTAATTTTCTCCAATCTGTCATTCAATTGCTTGATAGACAGATGACCTACATTGACTCTCTTTACTTTTCTCACTTGACTAGATTCTCCTGGAACAAAGTTTTTAGAACTGATCCATACCTTTCATTTAGCTTAGCTAACTTGGCTTTGTTAACTGGTTTTCTCTCAGTCGACGGATGTGATTCCTTGTCTTTCGACAAATAGTCTTTTTGGTCTTTCGACGGATAATGTTCATCATCCGTCGAATTCACATCCGTTGACAAACCTTCTACCAAGTTGGAATCAAGCTTCTCTTTGCTCTTTTTCCAGGCTGCATCTCAGAAAGATTCTATACCTTGAACTTTAGTAATTTGAGCATGGACATCTCTAGATGAATTCCATGCCTAAATTACTTCATGTTCTCGTTCAAGTTGCTTTCTTAAAATCTCCTTTTTTTAAGGATTCAATTAGTTCATCCTTAGCAATCTTGCATTCTATTTTTAATTTTTCAAACTCAACAAATTGAGTCTCTAACACATTGTTTCTTTCATTTAAAAACACATTGTTCTATTTAATTTTATTGTTTTCTTTAGTGAGAGACTTGAGTGTAACACACAGGTGATATACCTCAATAGACATGTCATTTATGGCATCATTACACTCAGCTTTAGATAAATGTGCTAGGTTCGCTGTGATTACCTGATTGCTTGATGAATTGGTCTCTATTTCATCTGACTTGGCCATAAGTGCTAGATTGACATAGCTTGTGTCTTCATCATCTTCTAATCCATCTATAGCCCAGTCATTCTCTTGTGTGATGAAAGCCCTTTCCTTTTGTTTGAGCAACTCAAAATATTTCTACTTATAATCAACAGGCTCAAACTTCTTTTTACCAGAATCAGGCTTTCTACACTCACTGGTAAAATGACCTGCCGAGCCACATTTGAAACACTTGAATTTAGACTTATCAACCATGTTTCTGTTTGGCTTAACTGCTCCAAAATTCTTCTTGAATTTGAGCTTGGAAAATCTCCTGGATAGAAAAACAAGATGCTCATCTATGTCATCCATGTCATCTTAACTAAGCTGGTCTTCATGTTCAACTAGTAATCCCTTTTGTAACGCCCCCAAATCTGGGGTCAGAGGATTTGGTCGTCACGATGAAACCTCAATCGAAAATAACACGTTTAATCAATATACACGTGCCAGTGGAAGAAATTTAGCATCTATGACCCCAAACTAATCCAAGATCTTTTAAGGTTACAGTTCTAGAAATAAGAAATCCAAATTTCACAAATAAATTTTTCACTTTCTTTTTCTTTTAAAACTCTTTTCAACAAATTCCAATTCAATACTAACTCACTAGTATAACTTCGAAAAGAAGTGTACTAGGCCCAACTATAAAATAACACAATTATAATATAATAAAATATAAACAACTTTATATAATAGAGCTTACACTAGTCCGCAAACCCTGGACCAACCACCTTCCAAGAGCTTCTTCTTTGCTTCCTCGAATTACACAGCTAAACAGCGCAAGCTAATCCTCACTGGAGGTTAAATTTGAAAACAGGCAAGTATCAGCGAAAAAAATACTCAGCAAGATCATTATAGCAAATAGAGGGTCATTTTGATATAAAACCGACATCTGCAATGGCGCAGAACATTATAAAATCATAATTGCTAAAACAGAAGATTTATTAAAGAATTGGATAATTGTTTCTCACTGTATTCAAAACTCTTTTTGATATTTTCGAGCGAAATACTTCAGCAATACTTTGAATCTTGACGAGAATAAAACTCGTAAAATCGTGTTTACGGAAATATCATAAACAACAATAAGAAGAAGCAATGATTATGGATTGAATCATAAGTTTTATTCAAAATCGAACTCTTGATATTAATACTCATTTTATTGTCATATCAAATTAGATATCAATACGAACTTTGATGCTCACAATATCTCATACTGAAGTCAACATCAATCATCTATACTAATACCACTTTTGATAACAACAAACTAAATATCCACATCAAGCAAAAGCTGAATCAAAACTGCATTTCACCTTTAATCCAAAACACTTGATAAATCATTTAGTATATGATTGTCAAAAACAATATAGTAATTTAGATTGGGATCATTCATCGACGGGCATACTATTACATGCTGATCAGCCCGTGTGATAGCACAAGGTCATGATTCATAGAAATATGTCCCCAAGACATGAGTACTCAAACAAAAAGACAATATATCTTCCTGTGACATAAATGGTGTCATAATATTTCATTTGATACTTAGTTATAGCCCTCCGTTGGACCGTCCGCCCCGGCCACTTACGCATTGATCCAATCTTAAAACCTTTTATTGAAAAGGGGTCATAATAATTGACACCCAAAATAATTGTATTCCCCCCCCCATTCACTTGGGTAGGAATATTGGCAACTAAATTATTTTTCTCAAAATCCAAAATATTTATAAATCCAGTAATTTGATAAGTAAAATCATTTAGCTATTCTGAACATAGAATAGCAGAAGAGTACTTGCATAAATAGAATCATTTAATTCAGTGATAAGTAAAACATTTATCGATTCTAAACTGAGAATAGGGAAAACAATACTTGCATAATGGGATTCAAAATAAATATCACTTGAAAAATAAGTGATGATAGGGATACTTACCTTTGAGTTTTTTTAGCAGTCAGTCACACTCGTACAAACACAATTATCTTTGTCTAGCATCTCAAGGCATCACTGTCTTTTACTTTGCTAAATCTCTAATCTGCTGCTCATGCAGTGCTGCAACCCAATATTCCATACTATTCAACTCTAGTCTTTATCCATTCCATCTGGTCCTGATCGTCTTGAAAGACTCGTATCTATAATTAGAAAATAATATTTTAATCATTTAAACGATAATTACTCGACAAACTGCGCGTCAAAATCCTATCGTCTACCCATACGATAGCCCGCACATAAGGAAAACAGTCAAACACAGGACTTTTGACCCACGTACAAATGTAATTCACATAGCATGTAAGCACATAACTCACGTATCACATAATTCAAATCACATATGACTCGGTTCGTCAAAACATTCGACTCGGTACAATTAAAATTGAAATCGGGTCAAAAATATATTTTTTCGTTCAAAAATCGACTCAAAATGATTCGTAAAACAAGCGACCTTTCGAAACAAAAGAATTTGGGTCTCGGAAGTATTTTTAATGAAAGGAAAATATTTTTCTGAGTCTATACGTGTTTGTTTCGTATTAAATGGACGAACGGTTTATTATCTACGAATAAAATATGAATTATTAGGAATAAATCAATTAATAATAATAACAATTGATTTTTATATACCAAAATATAATTTTTAAAAGCTTAAAAACAATTTTTAGAAATTATTTGAATTAATTATAAATAATTTACATTTTATTTAACTATATTTGAATAAAATTAATTGATTAAGTGAAATAATCAATTAATTAAATCTATAAATAATGAATTAATACCAATTATAAATAATCAACTCAAATTGGAATTTTAACAATAATAAAAGAAAATAAAATTGTGGAATTAAAACAATTTAGTTAATCATTAAAATATTTAACTAAATTAAAATTAGAATTTAAAAATGATTTTTAGAATAAAAGAAAATGATTTGTAAAACAAAAAACTGAATTTTGAATTTAAAAAATAAAAGGAAAAATGACAGAAACAGAATTGGGAATGGGGGTTAGGGTTTGGCAGATCAAACCCGAGTTATTTTTTTGAACCGAACGGGTCAAGCAACCGGGTCGACCGGGTTGTCAAGAACCGCCGGCCGGAACCCAGAATCCGGCGGTCGGCTGACAGCTCCGGCGAGCTCGATTTACCAGTCAACGAAGAGGCTTTTGATTCATTTTTTAATCCAAAAACATCCACAACACATCTAGAACACAAATCAATCAATACTAACTTCAAATGAACTGTGGTTTGTCTTCTCCGGCGATATTCGCCATTAAAACCGGTGGAAAACCAGAGAACTTCCGGTGAAGTTCCATGTCGACCAATACCAAACCAAATAACACGATTCTGGTGTCAAATCAAAGCTAGAGATGCATACAATCATATACTATTCATAACAAATACTGAAAACAATTCGCTTGATCGGAAAATCGGATTAAAACTTTTGATAAATTAGCTTATTCGACTATACCAATCTGGAAATCAAACAACAATATTTTATACATCAATAGGTTCTAAACAACATCCTGAATCAATATAAAAATTGTGAATAATTCAAAAATATAAAAATACAGGGTATTCAAAATACGTATAATTTAATAAAAATAAAAATATAAATTTTATGGGCTTGACGTCCCGGTGGGATCCCGGTCAGTTTGTTTTTGAAAACCGAAACGATACTAAATTAACAGAAACCCCGAAAACACGTAAAATACATTCAAATGCATATAAAATGTGATAAATCGAGTACCTCGATAAAGACGCACATAAATACGAGTCCAGATTGCAGATCGATTCATATAAATGCATTTTAAAACACATAACGAGTATTCTGTTGGGTCATATCGGATCCGAAAATAGATTACTTAGCCGCTAAGTAACTATGAAGACGATACACTTTAATATCAGATTTGGATAATTATCAAAACCGGGCTTCTTATAAAACACTTTGTACAAAAATAATGTAATAATATCATGTCTTTCAATAATACGGATTTTGTTGATTTATCAAAACATTTATCGTATCGAAAATTGTACGCCGGGACGCGTACGGGTCAAACCGTAATCCAGATTGAAAAAGTTAAAACACAGAAAATACTCAGAATATCCAGATTAGGATAAGAAGGAGTTTTCTGAAGAGTTTCGGGTTGTATAAACGCAAAAACGGTTGAATTTGGATGATTCCCGGCTTTATTAAATAGTTTTATAATTACTCAGAAAATAATTAATACATCCATAAATTGTTATAAAATCATAAAACAGTCGAAAAATTACCAGAAAAATATAACAATTATCTATATTTTATTCTGGACATATAAAAATTAGAATACTCAAAGAATATAATATATAAACATCCAAAACATCAACTCCAATTACCTGATAATTCACTAAAATTCACATAAAAATCACATAAACAATTTCAAATAATAATAATAGTAATATTTTAAAAATATGAGATATTACACCTTTCCTTTGCCTTCACAAAATTTTAAGTTTGGTGCAGATTCAACAGCTTCAACCTTTATCTCCTTCTCCTTTTCTTGCTCAGCAACTAGTGCAATGGACCCTTTCTTCTTTCTTCCTTTCTCCATCTTCTCATCTTGCTCTATTTCAAGCTCATAGGCTTTTAGGATTCCATACATTCTATCCAAGGTGAACTCCTTATAATCTTGAGAATTTCTCAATGAGACTGTCATAGGCTTCCATTCCTTTGGTAGAGATCTAAGGAATTTGAGGTTTGAGTATTTTGTTTGATAGAACCTTCCATGCAGTTTTAGAGCATTCAGTAGTTTTTGGAATCTACTGAAAATGTCAGTGAGTGACTCACCTTCTTCACTATGGAAATGCTCATATTGCTGAATCAAGAGTTGCATCTTGTTCTCCCTTACTTGCTTAGTTCCATCACATATAACTTGAATTGTATCCCAGACATCCTTAGCAGTCTTGCAGGTTATGATGTTGTCAAACATGTCACTGTCAACACCATTAAACAGAATGTTCATGGCCTTTTTATCCTTTTAAACTTGTTCTTTATCTGGATTTGACCATTCTGCTTGTGGTATTGGGACTGATGCTTCATTTCCTGTAGCAGCTCTCATAGAGACATGTGGACCTTTCTCAATGCAGTCCACATATGCTTCATCTTGAGATAGGAGATGTAGGTACATCTTCACCTTCCAATGGTGATAGTTGTCTTTGTCCAAAAATGAAATTTTTACTCCAACATCTTTTCTGTTCATCTTATTGATTGTGGTGATCTTTACACTCTTTGTACTTCAAGATCTTGCTCTGATACCAATTGTTATTTCCAATCAATGCAACAAGAATTACAGAAGGGGGGGGGTTGAATGTAATTCTGGCTTCTTTTTCTGGTTTTAAGAATGTTCTTACTTAATATATAACTGTGTTTGATTTTGCAAGAAGTACGGAATGAAAGTAAAATGGAAATCAAAACACAAAGCAATAAAACACAAGGCTTTAAAAGTTTCTGGTGGATTTGAACCTATCTACCAGATATATATATATATATATATATATATATATATATATATATATGAAGATGAGAACTCTGTGATGCTTGAATAGCACACAGCTGCTTACAAGTGAACTTACAAAATTACAGTGAGATGCTTAACATATACAGCTTTATCTATCTCTCTGAAAATAATGTTTACTTAGTTAGTTTGTTCTACTTGCTACATTTGGTTTATATACTACCAAGTTACATGATAAAAAGACAAACAAGTAAAATAAAAATTATTTCTAGTCTAATTTCATGCTACTTCATTACTCTATCCAGCATCTTTGAATATCTTCGTAATTGCATGGAAATGGTAATGCTTCTTTGTTCTCTAAATCCTGTAATTAGGCTGCCACATTCCATTTGCAAACACCCGACGCATGTGACTGTGTTGTCACTGTCAACTGATCTTTTGAATTATGATCATCCGTCGGGACTATGTTGGTCATCCGTCGGGAGCCTTATTGATTATCTGTCGGGAGCCTTTGTAGATCATCCGTCGAGAGCCGCCTTTCTGTTACTTGACTCTATTTAACTTATACAAAATTACAAGACATCTTATATTTACAATTAGCCAACCTATTCTGCATATCAATTTAGTAGTCAACATGACATAAAGAATCCTACAACATCTACTAATACATTGTTGTTTACAGGCATGTGCTACAAGACTTATTTTACATAAGCTACACCCTCGATGGATGTTAAGTGGTCATCTGTCGGGACTATAAATTTCATCCGTCGGCGACTATTGTAGAACATCCATCGAGAGCTACAAAAACACTAAGTTAAATCTATTAAGGTGTTTTGTTCAACTTATCATCAAGTTCACAACATATTCCTAACAGGATCCATGCGAAAATCAATATTTAATTCATGGATGAGATGTTTACCTTAAAGAACTTTACGATTATGGTTGTCAAAAGGAGATCCTAGCTTTAACCGAACACCACGCATCCCGCCTTAACGATCTATGCCGTAGAGGTATCCACACGAAAGCTGTTACGGAGGGGGCGTGTACTAGCACCAAGAACTGACCTGTTTTTCCTTCTCTCTCACCTTTAGCTGCTAGGGTTTTATGTTTTTATCTAATAAAAACGTAACCCTAATTTTAGCCTTAAGGATGTTTATATATAGAGAGGCCAAAAACAGTCCTAACCCTAATCCAAGTTAGAGTTTATTAAAATCTGAAATTCTATTTATTTAATAATTAAGTTTAACTCAATTACTAAATAACAACTGAATTTTGGATTTAATAATATACAAATTCGAAATTCATTAATCCCATTAATTAAGTCCAACTTAATTAATAATAAATAATTCAAATTTCTTTTTTAATTCAAATCCGAATTTGAATTAAATATTCCTCCATGCTTTCTTTGTGCGACCCTATAGGTTATTATTACGTTGAAAATAATTTAAGTATCTTAAATTTAAATTATAAACAATTAGTGGCATCTAGTAATACATCATTGCTACCCAAGTAATAATATTTAAATTGGTGCTCGATTAAACCTTTCATGAATAATGTAAAAAGTAATATAATCCCTTTAACAAAATATTATAGATTAAGCTCGAGGCATGTTATGTGTCATCCTTTTCATGGTTTAATCCAGGTTTCCTTGATCAATGAGTAGACTATCATTTCAAATCAACATTTGAGCATGACGCCACGCATTTCATAGTCTAGCTCACACAAGAGGCCAATAATATCTCTCCAATAATTAAGAGGGTTAAATACTTTCTAGATCATTCATATTTCTCACACGATTCTTAATATACCCGAAGTCCACTTTTATCATTACCCGGACAAAGGAAAATTTTGATATAATCAAAGTATATTAAACATCGTATAGAAATATAATGATTTCAAGTCGAAGGGCCATTACATCATTATCACTGTAAGAATTACTTATGACACAACAGAAATGTAAAATCTCACATTGGGTCTATCCAGCACCATGTATATTTACATCTGCCTGTATTTTCGACTTTAGTATTACTATACCTATGATCAATGAGATGTGATCATCAGTCAACAAACACACTAGTCTTAATGCATTATTATTGTCCCTTAATAATAATACTCGACTAGGAATATTTGGGAATATCGATATTATTCACATAATCTCATTTCTAAGTAACGTGCTTAGAGATATATAATTAATATCATATTCCAAGGATATTTATTAATCTAATATTTATATCACAGTAAATTAAGACTTAATAAATAATTTAAAAGAATAATCGATAGAACATAAATATTAATAATCCAAATGTTATTAACAAAACATAACAGTGTTGTCTCTGGGGCACAAACACTAACACAAATCACCTAACTCACCTTTGTAAAAAGGTTATTAGTGAGCAAAAAGTAGGAGCATGCAAATACAATGAAGCAAAGGATGAAGATCCCTACTCATTCTGTGATAAATTTGATTGCAATCCTTGCAATATGAAAGTGATGAAAAGCTTTCATGAACTGGGAGTATAACTCAAAGAAATTAATCTTGAATCTACATCAAAAAGGAAAAATGCAAATCAATCATTGAATACACTTCTTTCTAAATCATCAATTTCTACATTTGCAACTTCTGTTAAAATGAAGAAAGTACCCAACACTGCTTGTGTAGCTAAACACACTTAATCCTCATTGTGTGCATGCAAAGTGAAGAAAGTCATATGAATCATAGAAAGTGGATGCTCCGGGAATATGACAGATGATAAGCCCCTGCTATCACAATTTGAGGAGATGGCTGGTCCAGTGGTGACTGTTGGAGACAACAACAAAGGATTGTTGAGAATTGGCTAAGTCAATAATCATGATATGTCTAACAATCAGGATATGGTCAACTATTGTGAAATGATTATCCGTTGGAAGCTTCGTTATCATCCGTTGACAATCTTTAGTCATCCGTTGATATATACAAATGATTATTCGTTGAAGCTACAACATATATCCGTTGATCAGGTTATCCGTTGAAGATGACTTGGATGATAAGTCGAGACTGCGAGATAAATCAGAAGGTGCTGATTTATAGGATCATAGTTGATTTAGATATGTATGGAAAGTGTTAGAATTATACTGTAACATATCTTGTAATTGATAGAGGACTGATTGTAGCTATGTAGTATATAAACACATAATAGGTTATCACACTGTGATAAGAGCTGAACTCGAGTATTTGCATAACCTATAAGCTCTTAAGGATATTATTCTTGAGAGATTTTTGTAACAGTTCATTAAAGATCAATATAAACTGTTAATTGATACATCTGTTCTTACTTTACTTTCATAATACATCGATTTGTTTGGTAATTGTATCCAACCCCCTTAAACAATTACTTTATTGGGCAACAAGTGGTATCAAAGCGGTCAAATTAACTATTAATTTGCAAAGGACAAGATGTCTTGAAGTAAGTATGAAAACATGAAATTTTCCATCCTAAAGAAAGCTGATTACTCTACATGGAAAGTAAAGATGTTGATGTTCCTTGAAGCTATTGATGATACATATGTTGAGATCATCAAAATAGGACCTCCATACCCTATGAAAATTGTTGCTATGACTGCAGATGCTCCTGAACACTATGTCAGGAAGGAAAGATCAAAGTGGTCAGATCCTGAAAAAGCTGCAATGCTTAAGGATGCTAAAGTCAGGAATATTCTACATAATAGTTTTGAAAATATGATGTCTAAAAGAGTAATTGCCTGCAAGACTGCAATGGAGATATGGGATGCCTTGGAGACACAGTGCCAATGTACAATGGCAATAAAGAAGAATAGAAGAGTTGTTCTTGTGCAAGAATATGAGCAATTTGATGCAAAGGCTGATGAGTCAATTATTGATATATATGATAGATTGATCACACTGTTGAATCATCTGTTATTGGTTGGAACAGAATATGAAATAGAAGACCAAACACCAAGTTTCTGAGAGCTCTTCCTGAAAATTGGGATACTCAGGCCTCAATAATTAGGCATTAATATGATCTTGATTCTATGACTCTGGATGAAGTTTATGGAATGCTGAAAACTCATGACTTGGAGATCCAGCAGAGAAAAAATAGAAAGGGTCAGAAGATGAAAATTGTATCCCTTAATGTTGAGACTCATAAGGGAAAGGAAAAGATGAGTGAGAGGTCTAGGAGAAGGAACATTATGGAAGAGTCAGATACTGATAATGTATCAGATCCTAACACAGATACTGAGAAGGACTCTGAGAATGATATGGATGATCCTCAAGTGGTTGAAATGGTTGGAATGCTTGTGAAATGCTTGTTAAAACCACATATAAAAGGTGGTTTTAACAGAAGACTCTCTAGTGATGGTAGAGGCAGGTTCGGAAAGAGTGATGGTCAGTACACCAAGGGAAGAAAGTTTGACAAGACCAAGGTGACATATTACAACTGTAATGAAAGGGGACATTTGGCTACTGAGTACCCCAAGACAACTGGAAAGGCTTTAGTCATAACAAACTCCAACAGAGGCTGGATGGACTCGTCACGAACTGACAATGATGATAAATGCTATGCACTCATGGCAACTCATGGAGAGGATTCCTCAGGAACTGATAAGGTACCTTCAATTATATTTCCTATTGATACTGATAATTTATCGGAACTGAATTTTTTTTTCTACTCTTTGCATTTTACTTTTTAAATTAAGACTGTGATATTTCGTATTTTTTAGAGTAATTATTATTATTATTTGAATTCTTTTATACGATTTTCTGATTTAGAGGGAATAAAATGGTGGATATTTTATTCATGTTCGACAAGTTTGTGTTATTAAATGGTAATGTGCTAATTGTTAAGTGTTGTATCGATCCTTGTTAATTTCTGAAAATAATAAATTTTTACTTTAATGTATTATTTTCAGAAGTTTATTTGAAAGCCGATCATTTTATTGATATCGATAAAATTGAGTGTATTTTTCCAGTTTTGGGGATCGAGTAGATATTTTACTCGCCTCAATATTTTATTTGTGTCAGAAATGTTACTTGGTATTTTACCCCTGTTCATCATGGCATAGGGTGAAGTTTAAAAATAATAAAAATAATATTTTAAGGTTATTTTGGTACGTGTTAAATAAATTATTATGTGTTTAATATTATTTAAAAAAGTGTCTTTCCGTGATTTAGCATGCAGTGGATTTATGTGTGGTCCTGTAAGGACCAGGGTATTTTTCGAAATATTTTCATATTTTATATTTTATAAAATCGTGGGACTTTGAAATATTTTATATTTTCATATTTTTGGAATATTCATAATTTTTGGGGAATTGTGGTATATATTTTATATTTATTTAAAAATAATATTTTCAAAACTATTCCCTGCAAATTATTATTTCCGAGCTGTCTATTTTAAATTATGTGATCGAAACATTAATATATGACTTATCGGGGGGCCATTTTCCAAAAATATAACTAGCAAATTGGATTTGTAATTTTCATAAAAATCCAAAAACTATCAGATAATATTTTTTTCATTCCTCCTTATCCAGTTTTAGCTTTTATACCCCGTTTCGAAGAAATTCCAACTATGAGAGATCCATCCATCGATTAATTTTGACCCAGATATCAAATCAAAGCCCTTGAGAAGCCCGTTAATTTGGTACCAAGAACACGAACTAAGGTTCAACATTTCTTAAGAACTATTTCGTCATTTTTGTTCCGATTAGCTCTTTGTTTTTATGTGAAATTTCTGATGATTTTGATGTTGTATAATGATTCCTGATGTGGTTTGGAATAAACTGATGTATAAAATTATACGAACTGATTACATGAAGTGTTGGGTCGTCATTTTGTGTTTTTTCCAATTTTCAATTGTAATTTTTCTGATTGATTCATGTTGTTTTTGTTGATTATGATTATGGGTTTAAATTTTGCAAGAAACAAGGTTTAATTTCATAGGTAGATCGTTAAATTTGGTCGAGAATCAGCCGAGTTGGTTGTTTCTCCAGAAACAGCTCGGACTTTAGCCGGTTTTAATGGAGAAATCGTCGGAAATCGACGATATATATGCATATTGTTGTTGATGATGTGTGAATCGTGTTCTGGGAAGTCGGGGAATGGTTTGGGTACCAGAAACTTAGCAAATCGGGGCCGTGGAGACTGTATTAGTCTCGCTGGATTTTCAGTGGTCGCCGGAAAATTCCGCTAGTTCCTAGGTTTCCAGAAATCCGGCGGGTTGTTCTTGGCAACCCGGATTTTCGTGGCAACCCGAAACCCGACCCTTGTTATTTTCATAAAACCCGGTTTAGATCCTAATTTCCCCAATATTTTATTCTGAAAAGTGTTTCTTCCGTTTTCTTTTTATTTTTAATTCAAAATTTCAATTTTAAATTTTTAAAATTCATTTTAATTCCAAAATTAATTTGGTTAATTATTTTTATAATTAACTGAATTATTTTTAATTCCTAAAAATTATTTTCTTTTATTATTTTCAAAAATCAAAATTTGATTTAATTATTTATAATTTATTTTAGTTAATTATTTATAGATTTAATTGATTGATTAATTCATTTAATCAATAAATTTTATTTATATATAGTTAAATAAAATATAATTATTTATAATTAAGCCAAATAATTCCTAAAAATTATTTTGAGCCTTTAAAAATTATATTTGAGTATTTAAAAATCAATTAATATTATTATTATCAATTTATTTATTCTTATTTTATTCGTAAAAAATAGACTGTTTGTCCGTTTAATACGAAACGAACGCGTCTAGACTCAGAAAAATATTCCACTTTTATTAAAAATACTTACGAGACTCAAATTATTTTGTTTCAAAAGATCACTTGTTTTATGAGTCATTCTGAGTTGATTATTGATCGATAAATCATATTTTTGACCCGATTTCAGGTTTAAGCGTAGTGAGTCGAATGTTTTGATGAATCGAGTCATATGTGATATGTAGATTATCTGATTGCGTGCGATGTGAATTACGTGCGTATGTGAGTCAGAATTCTTGTGTTTGACTGTTATGATTATGTACGGGCTATCGTATGGGTAGACGATAGGATGTTGACGCGTAGTTCGTCGAGTAATTGTCATTTAGATGATTACAGTTATATCTTTTAATTATAGATGCGTATCATTCGAGTTGATCAGGACAAGACGTTGGATAAAGAGTGAAATGGAATGGTGTTGGTTATCAAGCTTCTAGCAATCGCAGGAGCAGCATATCAGTGAGTTGACATAATAAAAAGACAGCGAGGTCATGAGATGCCAGATTGAGATAATTGTGATGTTGCGAGTGTGACTAACTGCTAAAAATCAAAGGCAAGTTCTCTTACTATTCTAATTCCAGAATAGTATAATGGTTTACATATCAAACTGCTTATTTATGATTATGCAAGTACTCTAATGTTATTCTAAGTTCATAATAGTCTAGTGTTTTTACTCATCCAAATATTGGAGTTATAAATGCTTTATATTTTAAGAAAAAAGGTTTTGTTTTGAGTGTTCCTGGCCAAATGCTTGGGAGAATAAAGAATAAAAATTTATAAGGGTGTCGATTATTATGACCCCTTTTAATAAAAGGTTTTAAGATTGGATGGTTACTGGTTGCGAGGCCAAGGCAGCTGTCCAGTGTGAGTCATGTATTATACAGGATATAATACCTTGCAAGGCCAATATGTGCCTTGGGTGCCCCGTTTGTTTAGTTGGATATGCTTCGACATACCGATATTGCTCCGCGGCTGATCACCAGTGGCAACACATCGTTGTTCGAGGATTCTAATCTAAATTATTATATTACTTTTGATAATCAAATAATTAGTGATTTATCAAGTGTTTTTGTTTTGGATAAAAAGATGGAATACAATTTTGATTCAATTTATGATTGATGGTTATATCTAGTTTGTTGTTAAATATCAAAGGTGGTATTAGTATAGATTATTGATGTTGACTTCTGTATGGGATGTTGTGAGCATCAAAGTTCATATTGATATCTAATTTGATATGATAACAAAATGAGTATTATTATCAAGAGTTCGGTTTCGAATAAAGTTTATGATTCAGTCCATAATCATTATTTCATGTTATTAATTGTTTATAATATTTCTGTAAACACTATTTTGCGAGTTTTATTTGTTGGGTTTCGAGCACATAAACGTAATGGAAACAGTAATTAAAAACGTAAAAAATCAGAATTTTCGAAACCCACCGCAGGATCCATGCAAAAAATAGATATTTAATTCATAGATTAAATTGTTTACCTTAAGAAGCTTTAAAAATTGATTGACTAATGGAGATCCAAAGCTTGTTCAATCACCACGCATCCCACTCTCGCGATCTACGCTCTATCGGTATCCACACGAATGCTTGAACTCAAGTATTTGATGTGTACTAGCACAAACTCATTTCTTCTTGCTCTCTCCATCTTCTCCCTTGGTGGCTAGGGTTTTAGTAAAAGTCTTGCTTTCAAAATCAGCCACAAAAGAGATATTATATAGAGAGTAAAAAAAGAATTATAACTCTTAACTAATTAAGAGTTATTATTAATTCAAAATTCCTATTTGTATAATAATTAAGTCACACTTAATTATTTAACAAATGAATTTCATAATTAATATTAGTAAATTCGAATATCAATATTTATATAATTAATTAAGTCATACTTAATTAATATTATAAATAATTTGAATTACTTTAATATAATTTAAATCCAATTTAAATTAAATCCTTCAAGCATTCTTTGTGTGTGACCCTATAGGTTATTATTACGTTGGCAACGAATTTTAAATCTAATTTAAAATCATAAACAATAAGCGACATCTAGTAATACATCATTGCTACCCAAGTAATAATAATTGAATCGATGATCGATTAAACCTTTCGTGAATAATGTACAATGTAATATAATCCCTTTAACCAAATATTATAGATTAAACTAGAGACATGTAATATATCATCCTCATCAATGTTAAATCCAAGTTTCCTTGATTAATGAGTAGACTATCATATCAAATCAATATTTGAGCGGGGCCACGCGTTTCATAGTCTAGCTCACACAAGAGGCCAATAATATCACTCCTAAAATATGAGGGTTATATTTCATCTAGATCATTCATATTTCTCATACGATTCATAATATACCCAATGTCCACTTTTATCATTACCCGCTCAAGGATAACTTTTAATGGAATCAATGTATATTAATTCTCGTATAGAAATATAATGACTTGAGGTGTAAGGACCATTACATCATTATCATTGTGAGAATTACTTATGACACAACAGACATGTAGAATCTCACATTGGGTCTGTCCAGCACCATGTACATATACATCTGCCTATATTTTTGACTTTAGTATCACTATACCTATGATCAATGAGATGTGATCATCAGTCAACAAACACACTAGTCTTAATGCATTATTATTGTCCCTTAATAATAATACTCGACTAGGGACCTTTAGGAATATTGTTATTATTCTCATAATCTCATTTCTAAGTCACGTACTTAGAGATATAGAATTGCATATCATATTCTAAGGATATTTATTAATCTAACATTTATATCGCAGTAAATTATGAATTAATAAATTATAAAGGGAATAATCGATAGAACATACACATTAATAATCCAAATGTCTTTAACTAAAACATCATAGTATTGTCTCTAGGGCACAAACACTAACAATCTCCCACTTACACTAGCGCCAATCACGTATCTAATACTCATGGAACTAGTATGACCATCGTGCTTCTGCTACGATAAAGCCTTAGTCAGTAGGTCTGCAATATTATCATTACTATGCATTTTACATTTATATCTCCTTGATCATTAATCTCATTAATAAGGTGATATCACCTAAGGACATGCCTAAACAGTCTCCTTGGCTGTTTCAAAAGTATCAATATATTTGGCTTCCATTATAGAATCATCAATGTTCTTACTATGAACCATTCCAGCTAATATTACTTATATTTAGACAAAACACAAACTAGACATAGACACATAATCATCCTTTTCTATCCATAAATTAGGTTAAAAAACTAGTATCAGTGTAACCCTTTACGACCAGTTCCCTATCTTCTCCATATATCAAAAATAAATCTTTAGTCCTCAAGTACTTAATATTCTTGAAAATAATCCAGTGACCCTCACTTGGATTAGACTGGTATCTGCTCGTCATGCTCAAAGCATACGAAACATCAGGATAAATACATATCATTGTACATATTATAGATCCAATTGCTGACGCATCTGGAACTTTCTCAAACAGCCCTTATCATCTAATGATTTAGTGGGCAATTATCTTTTGAGATCGCTATCCCATGAGACATCGAAACATATCTTTTCTTTATCTCTTGCATCATAAAATGATGTAATACTTTATCAATATATGTACTCCGACTAGGTCGATTAATCTTTTCAATCTATCTCTATAGATCCTGATCCCTAATATATAGGTAGCATCGCCTAAGTCTTTCACCGAGAAACTATTTCTCAATCAAGTCTTAACAGCCTGTAGAGAAGGTATGCCATTCCTTATTTGTTATATATCATCTACATATAATACTAGAAATGTCATATGGCTCCCACTAACCTTCTTGCAAACATATGGTTCATATTGTTTTGAATAAAGCCAAACTCTTTGACCGTTTTATCAAAATGAATATTCATTTTCCTTGAGGCTTGCTTCAATCTATAAATATATAGAAGCAATTACAAACTATCTTAGAAAACTTTGGATCGACAAAACCCTCAGGTTGTATCATATATACATCCTCTTCAAGGCTCCCATATAAGAAAGCAGTTTTAACATCCATTTGCCAAATCTCATAGTCAAAGAAAGCAACTATTGCTAACAAAATCCTGATGGACTTGACCATAGTAACCGGTGAAAAAGTCTCATCATAGTCTATACCATGAATTTGTTTGAAACTTTTTGCCACTAGTCGCGTCTTATAGGTTTGTACTTTACCATCCATGTCAGTTTTCTTCTTGAAAATCCACTTGCGCCCTATAGGTTTTACCCCTTCGAGTGGATCAACTAAAGTCAATACTTTATTTTGATACATGGATTTCATCTCGAATTTTATGGCCTTTATCCATCTCTCGGAGTCTAAACTTTTCATAGCATCTTGGTAGGTGAGAGGCTTATCATTATCCGTAAGCATCACATCACCATCTTGAGTCAAAAGAAATTCATAATTTCTCCAGGGCTTATGGTGAATTCTACTAAATCACGAATAACCTGTGTTTCTTGGACATGATTACTTTCAACATTTTGATGTACATCCTGATCTTATTCCAACTCTGGTTCAATGTTATCATGTGGTTCTCGATCTTCATCGAGATGTATTATCCCCCCACTGATTTTCTTAGAAAGTAGTTCTCCCTCAAGAAATATAGCGGCCCGAGCAACAAACACTTTGTTCTTGAAAGGATTATAAAACTATACCCTAGTCTCACTTAGATATCCCACAAAATAGCATCTATCTGATTTTGGTCCAAGCTTGTCAGAGGCTAAATGTTTTACAAACGCTTCACGTCCCCAAATTTTCATAAATGACATGCTATGACATTCATCACTCTATATCTCATACGGAGTATTTTGAACCGCTTTAGTCGGAACTTGGTTAAGTGTATATGCATTCGTTTCTAGAGCATAACCCTAGAAACTGAATGGAAGATCCGCTTGACTCATCATCGGTCGCACTATGTCCAGCAAGGTACTATTTCTCCTCTCAGAATCTCTAGTCCATTGAGTTGTTCCAGAAGGAGTAAGTTATGATACACTATCACACTCCTTCAAGAAACTCTTGAAATTTAGGCTTAAGTATTCTCCTCCACGATCTGATCATAGAACTTTTATACTTTCCTCTATTTGCTTTACTACTTCAGCCTTATATTCTTTGAACATTTCAAAAGAATCAGATTTATTCTTCATAAGAAACATATATAAATATCTACTGAAATCATCAGTAAATGTTATGAAGTAGTATAAGCCACCCCTTGCCATCATACACATTCGACCACATACTATTAGTGTTTGTGCCCTGGAGACAATACTATGATGTTTTAGTTTAAGACATTAAGATTATTAATGTTTATTGTTAATCGATTATTCTCTTTATAATTTATTAATTCTTAATTTACAGCGGTATAAATGTTAGATTAATAAATGTCCTTGGAATATGATATGCAATTCTATATCTCTAAGTACGTGACTTGGAACTGAGATTATGAGAATAGTATCAATATTCCTAAAGGTCCCTAGTCGAGTATTATTACTAAGGGACAATAATAATGCATTAAGACTGGTGTGTTTCTTAACTGATGATCACATCTCATTGATCATAGGTATAGTGATACTAAAGTCAAAAACATAGGCAGATGTATATGTACATGGTGCTGGACAGACCCAATGTGAGATTCTACATGTCTGTTGTGTCATAAGTAATTCTCACAGTGATAATGATGTAATGGTCCTTAGACCTGAAGTCGTTATATTTCTATATGAGAATTAATGTACATTGATTCCATTAAAAGTTATCATTACCAGATAATGATAAAAGTGGACATTCGGTATATTATGAATCGTATGAGAAATATGAATAATCTTGATGGGATTTAACCCTCCTATTTTAGGAGTGATATTATTGGCCTCTTGTGTGAGCTAGACTATGAAATGCGTGGCCACGCTCAAATGTTGATTTGATATGATAGTCTACTCATTGATCAAGGAAACTTGGATTAAACTATGATGAGGATGACATATTACATGCCTCTAGTTTAATCTATAATATTTGGTTAAAGGGATTATATTACATTGTACATTATTCACGAAAGGTTTATCGATCACCGATTCAATTATTATTACTTGGGTAGCAATGATGTATTACTAGATGCCGCTCATTGTTTATGATTTTAAATTAGATTTAAAATTCGTTGCCAATGTAATAATAACCTATAGGGTCTCACATAAAGAATGCTTGAAGAATTATTTAATTTAAATTGGATTTAAATTAAATTAAAGTAATTTGAATTATTTATAATATTAATTAAGTTTGACTTAATTAATTAGATAAATAATGATATTCAAATTTACTAATATTAATTATGAAATTTATTTATTAAATAATTAAGTGAGACTTAATTATAATACAAATAGGAATTTCGAATTAATGATAACTCCTAATTAGTTAAGAATTATAATTTTTTTTCTACTCTCTATATAATATCTCTTGTGTGGCTGATTTTTTGGTGTGCAAAAAGACTTTTACTAAAACCCTAGCCACCAAGAGAGAAGATGGAGAGAGGAAGAAGAAACGAGTTTGTGCTAGTACACATCCAATCCTTGAGTTCAAGCATTCGTGTGGATACCGATAGAGCGTAGATCGCAGAGCGGGATGCGTGGTGATTGAACAAGCTTTGGATCTCCATTAGTCAACCAATTGGTAAAGCTTCTTAAGGTAAACAATCTGATTTACGAATTAAATATATATTTTTTCGCATAGATCCTGCGGCGGGTTTCGAAAATTATGTTTTTTTATATTTTTAATTACTGTTTCCGTTGCCTTTATATGGTCGAAACCCTTCAATGGTATCAGAGCTACTTGCGAAAAGTATTTAATTCATTTATGTGTTTACTAATTTTATGATGATAACATGTATACAATATTCCATGACTGTTATGTATGCGATTTTGTATGTTTTACATGTTGTTATGAGTATATATATGTATGTATATATATGTTTTAAATATATGATATTCATGAGAGTTGTATAATCATATGATGATTATATAATCTGTATATATACTGATATATACATGTTTTGTGTTTGTTCTAATTATAAGAATCGCATTAGATACGATTCTGAATCGGATGCAGCAGATTTGCTGAAATCTGTGTCTTGTGTCCGATTTTGGCAAATGAATATGCTATTTCATATGGAATCGAGCGTATTAACAAAACTGATAGTTATAGCTATCATTGACTGACTGTAAGGCGTTTAACGTCGTTTAGACCCTGTAATCTGCGATTTAATGTTATCAAATTTAATTTCGAATTTTCAGATTTTTGATATATTTGGTTTTTATAATTAGATCATGATGGGTATGATATGTTAAGATCATATTATGTGTTTTAACATGTTCTTATGTGTTAATTGAGCATAGTGGATGGTTATGGCTTATGACCTTAGGATAATGGTTTTGGTTTTTTTAAATACGGCTTGCATGTCGTTTGATCTTATAATTATTAAATCTCGAATGTAACTCGAGTTTTTATTGTAAGTACAATAGATTAGTTTTTATTTTTCATTCGTGTAATGTACATGAAGACATGAAGATTTGAAGATCAAGGAAGGGTAATCTCACATGGAGGCCATCCAAGGAAGCAATACAAGAAAGAAGACATGTAATAGTTAGCCTGTATTTATTTTTCACCTTAGATTGACCTAGATCTTTGTCATTAGCTTGATAAAGATCACATAGGATAAAGCCATAACCAACCACATTTATTTATTGCACTTTACATATATATGAGCATATGATGAATGTATGTGTAGAGTAGTTTATAAAGATGCATGTTTAATTAGATTAAGGATGTATGTATTAGATACGACACCCATGCCATGCTTTCTAAACAAGATAAAATCTGTAACGACTCAAGATTTTAAAATGAACAAAAGATTATGAGATTCTCGTGTTTATGAAACACGGAATAAAATACAAATTTTTTTTATTTCTGACATGGGGCGATTTTGTCAAAAGCGAGTTCATTGAACTTGTAAGGTTCTGGGTTTTAAGCGAGACCGTTGTGACTCCCTCACTACCTGGAAATCAAACCATTAACGAATATTGATTTGAAGTATTTTATTCAAGGAAAAATTGGGAATCTCTTTATGATGGGATCATGATCGTTTTAAAATTAAGAAAACCTTAAAGTTAATATTAAGTTGATCAGATGCCTTCCAATGAGTCCAATACGTTAACCCCTAGATCGACCAGGAGTGGGTTCGCCAAAGCGAAGTACTCCTATCTATCGTGGGAGATGTGTTGAAGTATATTGATACTTTTGCCTATTGGGTTTGACTTAACTAAGTTATCACAATAGGATTGTGAACTTAGAGGCATAAAGTTTGGCGAGATTTATTAGATAAATATGAACAAATGTTGTTCCACCAAGCTATCCAAGAGTTATATAGTTGATATAATTGACAAATGTTGTCTTCCTAAATAATCATGTTTTAGGAGAAAAGCCAAAGCTGACCTAACGCGTGGTGAAATATGGATCTTGGCTCACTAGAAAGGATATAGAAGAAATTTTTTCGAAATTAATATTTGGGGCTATTGATTTGATAAAAATAGTGGGAGATATATATTATGAATATATATATATATATATATATGAATAATCACTTGAACATAATTTAATTATCATCTGTAGACTAAGTCATTTTATGCACTTTAATATTGTAGATATCAAATGACATATAACATAAATAACTTCTCTATGTAATAGTCCCTGAGAAGGACAAGCTGACATGAAATAATTTCCTCAATTGACACGGGAACTTGAGGATTTTCCTCACGTTCAAGGATGTCACTCAAACCCCTCCCTTATTTCTTCTAGCTGAGAATGAAACATGTGCTGAATAAAATGCTTACCAGAAGCAAATTGATTATGCAACTGATGTTTCATGTCTCATACTTGTAATTATGAGTGCTGAGCTTTAGAAGCAACAAGAGCATAATGATGCTTATGATATGATTGAGCACCTTCAAAGGATGTTTGAAGGATAGGTTCGTCAGAAAGATTTGACAATAATAAGGCACCATACTTTGCATTAATGGGAGATTGATATCCGGTTGGACCACATGTTCTAAAGATGATAGGTGTATGTACCTTGATATTTTGGGTTGCAAGAATAGTCTAGAGACTCAGCTTGATTTTATCAAACAATCTTTGAACAACTTCTATTCTTAGTTTGTTAAGAACAAAAGGAATGAGATAGACCGAACACTCACTGAGTTGTTAAACATGTTTAGAACTGCTGAAAATAACACGGTAAAGGCATGAATTACGTCCATATTGATGATGTACACATAGAATGCAAATGGGAAAGGAAAGTGGATAGGCAAGGTGAAGATTTGATCTTATTTGGTGTCAAACCAAGGTCCAATCCCAAAGGGATTTTGAAGCATGATAATGCTGTTGCTAAAGGAGATGATTGTCATTTCTGTGGAAATAACTGGATGATTGGAAGTTAAATTGTTGAGCTTATTTGGATGATCTAAAGAAGAAGACTAGCAATGGTCAAGCTTAGGTATAGGGTTAGAATTGGAGCAAAAGTTATTTCTCTAGTTGAAGGAACTCGATACCTAATGTTGCCCATAAGGCGAGATTGAGAACTTGATAAATTGTTATTACGTGCCTGCCTTTAGCTGATGTATTAAGTCAATTTCTTGTCAGGACAAGAAAGGTTTTCATTTTAATTAAATAAAAAATAGTTGTTTATTATATTTCAATGATAAGACTTATAATGTTGTACAATTAGTTAACAATTATATGTTCTAAGTTGACTCAAGTCAAACATTACCTCTAGCATCGTCGTTAAGCCATATTAATGAGAAACGCAATTCTAAGTTACATAGATGAGTACTTGGATAAGTTTGATTTTGAATCATACGGAAGATGCGAACTTTGTCACATTGGAAAAATGACTAAAGCTTCTTTTACCTGATCAGGTGAAAGGGCCACCGAACGATTATGACTTATACATAATGATGTATGTGGTCGATGTATATGATGGCAGGGGGGGGCTTATACTACTTCATAACATTTACTGATGATTTCAGTAGATATGGATATGTGGTTCTTATGAAGAACAAATCCGATTCTTTTGAAATGTTCAAAGAATATAAGGCCGAAGTAGAAAAGAAAACAAGGGAAAAGTATAAAAGTTTTACAATCAGATCATGGAGGAGTATACTTAAACCTCAATTTCAAGAGTTTCTTGAAGGAGTGTGATAGTGTTTCATAACTTACTCCTTCTGGAACACCTCAATGGAATAGAGATTCTGAGAGGAGAAATTGTACCTTGTTTGACATAGTGCGATCGATGATGAGTCAAGCGGATCTTCCATTCAGTTTCTAGGGTTATGCTCTAGAAACGCCTGCATATACTCTTAACCAAGTTCCAACTAAAGCGGTTCAAAATACTCCGTATGAGATATAGAGTGATAAATGTCAAAGCATGTCATTTATGAAAATTTGGGGATGTGAAGCGTTTGTAAAACGCTTAGCCTCTGACAAGCTTGGACCAAAATTAGATATATGCTATTTTGTGGGACACCCAAGTGAGACTAGGGTATAGTTTTTATAATCCTTCCGCGAACAAAGTGTTTGTTGCTCGGACCACTGTATTTCTTAAGGGAGAACTAATTTCTAATAAAATCAATGGGAGAATAATACATCTCGATGAAGATCGAGAACCACATGATAACATTGAACCATAATTGGAATAAGATCAGGATGTACATCAAAATGTCGAAAGTAATCATGTCCAAGAAACACAGGTTATTCGTAGATCAAATAGGATTCACCATGAGCCCGGGAGAAATTATGAATTTCTTTTGACTGAAGATGGTGATGTGATGCTTACGAATAAGCCTCTCACCTACCATGATGCTATGAACAGTTCAGACTCCAAGAGATGGCTAGAGGCCATGAAATCCGAGATGGAATCCATGTATCAAAATAAAGTATTGACTTTAGTTGGTCCACTCGAAGGGGTAAAACCTATAGGGTGCAAGTGGGTTTTCAAGAAGAAAACTGACATGGATGGTAAAGTACAGACCTATAAGACGCGACTAGTGGCAAAAGTTTCAGACTAATTCATAGTATAGACTATTATGAGACTTTTTCACCAGTTACTATGGTCAAGTCTATCAGGATTTTGTTAGCAATAGTTGCTTACTTTGACTATGAGATTTGGCAAATGGATGTCAAAACTGCTTTTTTATATGGGAGACTTGAAGAGGATGTATATATGATAAAACCTGAGGGTTTTGTCGATCCAAAGTTTTCTAAGATAGTTTGTAAGTTGCTTCTATCTATTTATAGATTGAAGCAAGCCTCAAGGAGAATGAATATTCATTTTGATGAAACGGTCACAGAGTTTGGTTTATTTAAAATAAAGATGAACCATGTGTTTGCAAGAAGGTTAGTGGGAGCCATGTGACATTCCTAGTATTATATGTAGATGACATATAACAAATAAGGAATGTCATACCTTCTCTACAGGCTGTTAAGACTTGGTTGAGAAATAGTTTCTCGGTGAAAGACTTAGGCGATGCTACCTATATATTAGGGATCAATATCTATAGAGATAGATCGAAAAGATTAATCGACCTAGTTGGAGTACATACAATGATAAAGTATTACATCATTTTATGATGCAAGAGATAAAGAAAGAATATGTTTCAATGTCTCATGGGATAGTGATCTCAAAAGATAATTGCCCATAAATCATTAGATGATAAGGGCCGTTTGAGAAAGTTCCAGATGCGCAGCATTTGGATCTATAATGTATGCAATGATATGTACTTGTCCTGATATTTTGTATGCTTTGAGCATGACGATCAGATATCAGTCTAATTCAGGTGAGGGTCACTTGATAGTTTTTAAGAATATTCTTACGTACTTAAAGAGGACTAAAGATTTATTTTTGGTGTATAGAGAAGATAGGGAACTGGTTGTAAAAGGGTTACACTGATACTAGTTTCTGAATGTAATTTTTGGACAAACAAGGATGATTACGAGTTTATGTCTATTTTGTGTTTTGTCTAAATATAATTGATGTTAGCTTGAATAGTTCCCAACAAGAACATTGATGATTCTATGGAAACCAAATATATTGATAATTTTTTGAAACAACCATGGAGACTGTTTAGGCATGTCCTTAGGCAATATCTCCATATTAATGAGATTAATGATTAAAGAGATATAAATGTAAAGTGCATAGTAATGATAGTGTTGCAGACCCACTGACTAAGGCTTTATCGCAGCAGAAGTACGATGGTCTTACTAGTTCCCAGAGTATTAGATACATGGGTGATTGGCTCTAGTGCAAGTGGGAGATTGTTAGTGTTTGGGCCATAGAGACAACACTATGATGTTTTAGTTTAAGATATTAGGATTATTAATGTTTATGTTCTATCGATTATTCTCTTTATAATTTATTAATTTTTAATTTACTGCGATATAAATGTTAGATTAATAAATATCCTTGGAATATGATATGAAATTCTATATCTCTAAGTACGTGACTTAGAAATGAGATTATGAGAATAGTATCAATATTCCTAAAGGTCCCTAGTCGAGTATTATTACTAAGGGACAATAATAATGCATTAAGACTGGTGTGTTTGTTGACTGATGATCACATCTCATTGATCATAGGTATAGTGATACTAAAGTCAAAAACACAGGCAGATGAAAATGTACATGGTGCTGGACATACCCAATGTGAGATTCTACATGTCTGTTGTCTCATAAGTAATTCTCACAGTGATAATGATGTAATGGTCCTTAGACCTGAAGTCATTATATTTCTATACGAAAATTAATGTACATTGATTCCATTAAAAGTTATCCTTGACCGGATAATGATAAAAGTGGACATTGGGTATATTATGAATCGTATGAGAAATATGAATGATCTAGATGGGATTTAACCCTCCTATTTTAGGAGTGATATTATTGGCATCTTGTGTGAGCTAGACTATGAAATGCGTGGCCATGCTCAAATGTTGATTTGATATGATAGTCTACTCATTGATCAAGAAAACTTGGATTAAACTATGATGAGGATGACACATTACATGCCTCTATTTTAATCTATAATATTTGGTTAAAGGGATTATATTACATTGTACATTATTCACAAAAGGTTTAATCGATCACCGATTCAATTATTATTACTTGGGTAGCAATGATGTATTACTAGATGTCGCTCATTGTTTACGATTTTAAATTAGATTTAAAATTCGTTCCCAATGTAATAATAACCTATAGGGTCTCACACAAAGAATGCTTGAAGGATTATTTAATTTAAATTGGATTTAAATTAAATTAAAGTAATTTGAATTATTTATAATTTTAATTAAGTTTGACTTAATTAATTAGATAAATAGATATTCAAATTTACTAATATTAATTATGAGATTTATTTGTTAAATAATTAAGTGAGACTTAATTATAGTACAAATAGGAATTTTGAATTAATGATAACTCCTAATTAGTTAAGAGTTATAATTTGTTTTTCTACTCTCTATATAATATCTCTTGTGTGGCTGATTTTTTGGTGTGCAAAAAGACTTTTACTAAAACCCTAGCCACCAAGAGAGAAGATGGAGAGAGCAAGAAGAAACGAGTTTGTGCTAGTACACATCCAATCCTTGAGTTCAAGCATTCGTGTGGATACCGATAGAGAGTAGATCGCAGAGCGGGATGCGTGGTGATTAAACAAGCTTTGGATCTCCATTAGTCAACCAATTGGTAAAGCTTCTTAAGGTAAACAATCTGATCTACGAATTAAATATATGTTTTTTTGCATGGATCCTGCGGCAGGTTTCGAAAATTATGTTTTTTTACATTTTTAATTACTGTTTCCGTTGCGTTTATATGGTCGAAACCCTTTACATACATCATTATGTATAAGTCCTAATCATGCGGTGGCCCTTTCACCTGATCAGGTAAAAGAAGTTTTAGTCATTTTGCCAATGAGACAAAGTTCGCATCTTCCATATGATTCAAAATCAAACTTATCCAAGTGTTCATCTATATGTAACTCAAAAATGTGTTTCTCATTAATATGGCTTAACGACAATGGTAGAGGTAATGTTTGATTTGAGTCATCTTAGAACATATAAATTGTTAACTAATTGTGTAACATTATAAGTCTTATCATTGAAATAGAATAAACAACTATTATTTATTTAATTAAAATGAAAACCTTTCTTGTCCTGACAAGAAATTGACTTAATGTATCCGTTAAAGGCAGGCACGTAATAATAATTTATCAAGTTCTCAATCTCGCCTTATGGGCAACATTAGGTATCGAGTTTCTTCAACTAGAGCAACAACTTTTGCCCCAATTCTAATCCTATACCTGAAGCTTGACCATTGATAGTCTTCTTCTTTAGATCTTCCAAATAAGGTCGATAATTTAACTTCCATTCATCCAGTTATTTCCACAGAAATGACAATCATCTCCTGTAACAACACCACTATTAGGCTTCAAAAGCCCTTTGGGATTGGACTTTGGTTTGGCACCGAATAAGATCAAATCTTCACCTTGCATGTCCACTTTCCTTTCCCATTTGCATTCCATGTGTACATCATCAATATGGACATAATTCATACCTTTACCGTGCTATTTTCAGCAGTTCTAAACATGCTTAACAACTCAGTGAGTGTTTAGTCTATCTCATTCCTTTTGTTCTTAACAAACTAAGAATATAAATTATTCAAAGATTGCATGATCAAATCACGCTGAGTCTCTAGACTATTCTTGACACCCAAAATATCAAGGTACATATAGCTATCATCTTTAGAACATGTGGTCTAACCGGATATCATTCTCCCATTAATGTGCCTTATTATTGTCAAATCTTTCTGACGAGCCTATCCTTCAAACATCCTATGAAGGTGCTCAATCATATCATAAGCATCATTATGCTCTTGTTGCTTCTAAAGCTTAGCACTCATAATTACAAGCATGAGACATGAAACATCAGTTGCATAATAAATTTGCTTCTGGTAAGCATTTTGTTCAGCACATGTTTCATTCTCAGCTAGAAGAAATAAGGGAGGGGTTTGAGTGACATCTTTGAACCTAAGGACAATCCTCAAGTTCCCATGTCAATTGAGGAAATTATTTCATGTTAGCTTGTCCTTCTCAAGGACTATTACATAGAGAAGTTATCAGTGTTATTTATCCTTTGATATCTATAATATTAAAGTGCATAAAATGACTTAGTCTACAGATGATCATTAAATTATATTCAAGTGATTATTCATATATATATATACACAATATATATCTCCCACTATTTTTATCAAATCAATAGCCATAACTATTAATTTAGAATGAATATCTCGTATATCCTTTCTAGTGAGCCAAGATCCATATTTCACCATGCGTTGGGTCAGCTTTCGCTTTTCTCCTAAAACATGATTATTTAGGTAGACAACATTTGTCAATTATATCAACTATATAACTTTTGGATAGCTTTGTGGAACAACATTTGTTCATATTTATCTAATAAATCTCGCCAAACTTTATGCCTCTAAGTTCACAATCCTATTGTGATAACTTAGTTAAGTCAAACCTAATAGTCAAAAAGTATCAATATACTTCAACACATCTCCCACGGTAGATGGGAGTACTTCGCTTTGGCGAACCCACTCCTGGTCGATCTAGGGGTTAATGCATTGGGCTCATTTGAAGGCATCTGATCAACCTAATATTAACTTTAGGGTTTTGTTAATTTTAAAACGATCGTGATCCCATCATAAAGAGATTCCCAATTTTTCCTTGAATAAAATACTTCAAATCAATAGTCATCAATGGTTTGATTTTCAGGTAGTGAGGGAGTCACAAAGGTCTCGCTTAAAACCCACAACCTTACAAGTTCAAAGAACTCGCTTTTGACAAAATCGCCCCATGTCAGAACTAAAGAAAATTTGTATTTTATTCCGTGTTTCATAAACACGCGAATCTCATAATCATTTGTTCATTTTAAAATCTTGAATCATTACAGATTTTATCTTATTTAGCAAGCATGGCATGGGTGTCGTATCTAATACATACATCCTTAATCTAATTAAGCATGCATCTTTATAAACTACTCTACACATACAATCATCATATGCGCATATATATGTAAAGTGTAATAAATAAATGTGGTTGGTTATGACTTCATCCTATGTGATCTTTATCAAGCTAATGACAAAGATCTAGGTCAATCTATGGTGGAAAATAAATACAGGCTAACTATTACATGTCTTCTTTCTTGTATTACTTCCTTGGATGGCCTCCGTGTGGGATTACTCTTGTTCTTCAAATTTTCATGTCTTCATGTACATTATAAGAATGAAATATGAAAACTAATCTAATGAACTTACAGAAGAATTCGAGTTACATTCGAGATTTAGTAATTACAAGATTAAATGACATGCAAGCCGTATTTAATAAACCAAAACCATTAACCTAAGGTCATAAGGCACAACCATCCACCATGCTCAATTAACACAAAACAACATGTTAAAACACATAATCTGATCTTAACATATCATACTCATCATGATCTAATCATAAAAACCAAATATTGAAAAAATCAGAAAATTCAAAATTAAATCTGATAATATTAAATCGTAGATTACAGGGTCTAAACGACGTCAAACGCCTTATAGATCAGTTGCTGATAGCTTTTTCTATCAGTTACGTTCAGACGCTCAATTTCATATGAAATAGCATATTCGTTTTCTAAAATCGGACACCGGACACAGATTTCAGCAAATCCGCTGCATCAGATTCAGAATCATATCAAATACGATTCTTATAATAAGAACAAACACAAAATATGTATATATCAGTATATATACAGATTATATAATCATCATATGATTATGCAACTCTCATGAATATCATATATTAAAAACATATATACACATACGCATATATAAACATAACAAAATTTAAAACATATAAAATCGCATACATAATAGTCATGGAATATTTACATGTTATCATCATAAAACCAGTAAACACATAAACGAATTAAACACTTTTCACAAGTAGCTCTGATACCATTGTTGGGTTTCGAGCACATAAACGTAACAGAAACAGTAACTAAAAACGTAAAAAATTAGAATTTTCGAAACCCACCGCAGGATCCATGCGAAAAATAGATATATAATTCGTAGATCGGATTGTTTATCTTAAAAAGCTTTACAAATTGGTTGACTAATGGAGATCCAAAGCTTGCTCAATCACCACGCATCTCGCTCTCGCGATCTACGCTCTATCGGTATCCACACGAATGCTTGAACTCAAGGATTGGATGTGTACTAGCACAAACTCGTTTCTTCTTGCTCTCTCCATCTTCTCCCTTGGTAGCTAGGGTTTTAGTATAAGTTTTGCTTTCGAAATCAGCCACACAAGAGATATTATATAGAGAGTAAAAAAAAGAATTATAACTCTTAACTAATTAGGAATTATTATTAATTCAGAATTCCTATTTGTATAATAATTAAGTTACACTTAATTATTTTACAAATGAATTTCATAATTAATACAAGTAAATTTAAATATCAATATTTATCTAATAAATTAAGTCATACTTAATTAATATTATAAATATTTTGAATTACTTTAATATAATTTAAAATCAATTTAAATTAAATCCTTCGAGCATTCTTTGTGTGTGACCCTATACGTTATTATTACGTTGACAACGAATTTTAAATCTAATTTAAAATCGTAAATAATGAGCAGCATCTAGTAATACATCATTGCTACCCAAGTAATAATAATCAAATCGGTGATCGATTAAACCTTTCGTGAATAATGTATAATGTAATATAATCCCTTTAACCACATATTATAGATTAAACTAGAGGCATGTAATATGTCATCCTCATTAATGTTTAATCCAGGTTTCCTTGATCAATGAGTAGACTATCATATGAAATCAATATTTGAGCGTGGCTATGCATTTCATAGTCGAGCTCACACAAGAGGCCAATAATATCACTCCTAAAATAAGAGGGTTAAATCCCATATAGATCATCCATATTTCTCATACGATTCATTTGTTAGTGTAGGTGCCCTAGAGGCAATACATTATTCTTTTAAATCTTTACGTCAGTTGATCATTCAATAAATGTATTTATTATGACCTTAATTACTGCGATATTTTGTTTGCATAATAAATGTCTTTAGAATCCTGGTACACATTGTATAGTTTAAGTACATGACTTGAACTTGAGATTATATAATAAATCATATTCTTAAAGGTCCCTAGTCGAGTATTATTATATAGGACAATAATGATACATAGATAGACTAGTATGTTGTTTGACAAGATAACCACATCTCATTGATTATAGGTATGGGGATACTAAAGTCAATACATAGGTACATGTGAGAGTACATGGTACTGGACAGACCCACAGTGAGATTCTTCATGTTTAATAAAGTCATAAGAAAGACTCACAGTGATAATGGTGTAACGATCGCTTGGCTTGAAATCATTATATTTCTGTACGAGGATTAATATACTTTGACTGCATTAAAAGTTACTTTTGATCGGGTGTTGATAAAAGTGGACATCGGGTATATCATGAGTCGTATGAGAAATATGAATGATAGATAAAGGATTTAACCCTCCTATAATTAGGAGAGATATTATTGGCCTCTTGATTGAGTGAGATTATAAAAAGCATGGCCATGCTCAAATAATGATTTGTCTTGATAGTCTACTCATGGATCAAGTAAACCCGGATTAAATGTTGAAGAGGATGAATAAATACATGCCTCGAGTTTACTCTATAATATGTATGGTTAAAGGGATTATATTACACGAAAAACATTAATTATGAAAGGTTTTATCTAATCACGATTTAATTATTGTTTAATTGGGTAACAATGATGTATTACTAGATACCGCTCATTTTTTTATAATTTTATTAGAGAATAAAATTATTGCCAATTAAATAATAGCCTATAGGGTCACACAAATAGAGCACTTAATGGAATAGTTAATTTAAATTATGGATTTAAATTAATTGATGATTATTTGAATTTTATTAAATTAAGTAAGACTTAATAGAGATAATATAAATTCGAATTAAAGGGAATGTTTTTACCCATAATAATTAAGTATGACTTAGTTATTAATCAAATAATAGAAATTCGTTTTTATTATTTAATCCTAAACCTACTAGGGTTGGGTTTTGTTGTTATGGGCCTTTTAATCAGTCATTATAAATAGATTATGATAGGTTAAGAGGCAAGTTACGTTTTGGAGAAAACCCTAGCAGCAAAGAGAGGCAGAGACAATTCGGATCGTCAAGAAGGAGGCTAGTACGTCTATTCCGTAGTCAAGTTCATGAGACATTCTTGGAGGTGCTCGTGTGGATACCATAGAGGTGTTTCTCCGAGAGGTAGACACAAAGCGTGATAGCTAGGATCTCCGTTGAGTTCGTGAAAGTTAAGCTCTTGAAAGGTATGATTCATTATCTCCATAATCTACCCACAATTATACATGGATCCTGTTCTTGGGTTTCATAATTTTTTTTGTTTTATTTACGTTTATCCGCTGCATTTTATGCCTCGGAACCCAACATCATAATATACCCAATATCCACTTTTATCATTACACGGTCAAGGATAACTTTTAATGGAATCAATGTATATTAATTCTCGAATAGAAATATAATGACTTCAGGTGTAAGGACCATTACATCATTATCAACGTGAGAATTACTTATGACATAACAGACATATAGAATCTCACATTGGGTATGTCCAGCACCATGTACATATACATCTGCATGTGTTTTTGACTTAAGTATCACTATACCTATGATCAATGAGATGTGATCATCAGTCAACAAACACATTAGTCTTAATGCATTATTATTATCCATTAATAATAATACTCGACTAGGGACCTTTAGGAATATTGATATTATTCTCATAATCTCATTTCTAAGTCATATACTTAGGGATATAGAATTGCATATCATATTCTAAGGACATTTATTAATCTAACATTTATATCGTAGTAAATTATGAATTAATAAATTATAAAGGGAATAATCGATAGAACATAAACATTAATAATCCAAATGTCTTTAACTAAAACAACATAGTGTTGTCTCTAGGGCACAAACACTAACATTATTCTCGTTGAGATTCAAAATATTGCTAAGCATTTCTTTCGCTCATACTTGCCTGTTTTTAAATTTAACCTTCCAGTGAGGACTAACTAGTGTTGTTTAGCTACGTAATTCAAGAAAAGCAAATTATGAAGCTTTTGGAAGGTGGTTGGTCCAGGGCTTGCGGAATAGTGTAAGTTCTATTATGTAAAGCTTAGGGTTTCATTTTAATTTGTGCTTATGACATATGCTTTACTTATTTATTATTCTTGATTGGATCATGATAAGTGATAAATAGTATGTCATCTTTATATGATCTATCATGTTCTTTAATGGTTACTTGAGCATGGTGCATAGTTATGGCCTTAAGACCTTAGTTGTAATGGTTTATTCTTTTGGTTTATAATAAATACGACTTGCATGTCATTTTCTATTTGTAGTTGTTTTATCTCGAATGTAACTCGAGTTCTTTTGTAAGTTCAGTAGTATAATTCTTAATGTAACATCCAAGAAGGATAAGGGAACAAGGAGGCATCCTATGGAGGCCTTGAAGATAATGGAAGCAATAGAGAAGACATATGTAATAGTTATTTTTACACCATAGATTGACCTTGATATTTTCATTAGCCTGAAAAGATCACATAGGATTGGGCCATAACTATTGCACGTTTACTTTACGCATTTTTCATATGATGTATAAATAGTATGTGTATAGTAGAAAATGCATGTTGTAATTAGATTAATGATGCATGTATGTATTAGATACATCACCCATGCCATGCCTTTAAACAAGATAAAATTTGTAACGACTCAAGATTTAAAATTAACAAATGATCATGAGATTCTCGTGTTTATGAAACACGGAATGAAATACGAATCTTCTTTATTTCTGACATGGGCGATTTTGTCAACAACGGGTTCATAAAACTTGTAAGGCTATGGGTTTTAAGCGAGACCGATGTGACTCCTCCACTACCTGGAAATCAAACCATTGACGAGTATTGATTTTAATTATTTTATTCAAGGAAAAATTGGGAATCACTTTATGATGGGATCATGATCGTTCTAAATTAAAAATCCCTAACTAAAAATATTAAGTTTTAATCAGATGCTTTCCAATGAATGAACACTCCTAGATCGATAAGGGGAAAGGCTGTCAGTGGCAGGGGACTCCTATCTATCGTGGTGAAATGCGATGAATATAAATGGTTATATTCGGACGTTGCATCATTGGGTCTAACTTAACTGAGTCATCATAATAAGGTGAATATAAACGGTTGTATTCAACTATTATGAACTTAGAAGCATAGAGTTTGGTTAAAAATCTATTAGATAGATAAGATTAATTGTTGTTCACCAAACTATCCAAGAATTATATATGATATAATTGACAACTGTTGTCTACCTAAATAATCATGTTTTAAGGACTACCAGTGGTTGACTTAGGACATGACGAAATATGGATCTTGTCTCACTAGAAAGATTTATGGGATATACTTTCCGAATTAATAGTTAGGGCTATTAATTTGATAAAAAAATAGTGGGAGATATGTTATGAATATATCATAATCATATGAACATAAAAATTTAACTCAGATAATCTGATGTTTATTTTGTGCTTTTATCATTGTAGATACTGAGTAATGGCAAACAACATAAACACAATATCCGTACGTTCAGTCCTTGAGAAGGACAAGCTGACAGGAGGAAACAACTTCCTAGACTGGCAGAGGAATTTGAGGATTGTCCTCAGGTAGGAGCGCAAGCTTCATGTCATTGATATTTCTCCTCCAGGCCCCCTTCCTGAGGGTGCTACTGCTAATGAACAAGCAGCACGCACAAGGGATGAGAATGATGCAAATGATGTTGCATGTCTTATGTTAGCAACTATGAGTGCTGAGCTTCAAAGGCAACATGTGCATATGGATGCATATACTATCAATGAGCACTTCCAAAGAATGTTTGCAAGCCAAACTCATCAAAAAAGGTTCAACACGAGTAAGTCACTTTTTAATTGCAAACAAGGGGCAAGTGAACCAGTTGGCCCACATGTTCTGAAGATGATTGGTTACATTGAGTACCTTAAAACCTTGGGTTTCTCGATTGGTCCGGAAACTGGTATTTACCTAATCATGAATTCTTTGAACAACAAATTCACTCAGTTTATTGAGAACTACAATATGAATGAATTTGACAAAACACCTACTGAATTGTTGCATATGTTGAGAACATATGAGACCAACATGAAGACAGCTGAACCTGCTCCCATACTGGTGGTGGGCAATAAAGGTAAGGCCAAAGGGAAGGACAAGTGGAAGGGTAAGAAGAAGATTGGATCTGATTCTACACCCAAGCCAAAGTCAGGTCCCAAACAGGCTTTAAAGCCTAAAGGTGGTGTGGCCAAGGGTGAATGTCACTACTGTAAGAAAGCTAGTCACTGGAAGAGAAACTGTCCAATTTACTTAGAAGATCTGAAGAAAATGAAGGTAGTTCCGATTTCTGGATCAGGTATTTATGTTATAGAAGTCAATTTGTCTATTTCTACATATTGGGTATTGGATACTGGATGTGCTTCTCACATTTGTATAAATGTGCAGGGCTTGCAGAGAAGTAGAACTTTGGCTAAGGGAGAAGTGGACCTAAGAGTAGGCAATGGAACAAAAGTTGTTGCTTTAGTTGTAGGGACTTATTATTTATCTGTGCCCTCTGCGATTATTTTAGAACTAGAAGACTGTTTTTACGTGCCTACGATTCGCAGAAACATTATTTATATTTCTTGTTTGGACAAGAAAGGTTTTTCGTTTACAATAAAGAACAACCGTTGCTCTTTTGCTTTGAATGATTTAACCCATGGTGTTGCGCGTTTATTTAATGGTTTATATGTTCTTGATTTAGATAATCATGTCTGTAATATAGAAAATAAATGACTTAAAATGAATGACTCAAATCAAACATACCTCTGGCATTGTCGTCTAGGTCACATAAATGAGAAACACATATCTAAATTATATAAGGATGGATACTTGGATAAGTTTGATTTTGAATCATACCAAGAATGTGAATCTTGTTTGCTTGGTAAGATGACTAAAGCCCCTTTCTTTGGTAAGGGTCAAAGGGCCACTAAACGTTTGGAGCTAAAACATAGTGATGTATGTGGAAAAATGTGTGTGATGGCTATAGGAGGCTACTACTACTTCATAACATTTACTGATAATTTCAGTATATATGGATATGTATATCTTATGAAGAATAAATCCGATTCTTTTGAAAAATTTAAAGAATACAAGGTTGAAGTAGAGAAGCAAATTGGCGGAGATGCAAGTATTAAGATCTTACGATCCGATCGTGGGGGTGAATACTTAAGCACCGACTTTAGAGAGTATTTGAAAGAGTGTGGTATTGTACACAACTCACCCCGCCAGGAACACCTCAATGGAATGGAGTTTCAGAGAGGAGAAATCGCACCTTATTGGACATGGTGCGATCGATGATGAGTCATGCAGATCTTCCAATAAGTTTCTGGGGTTACGCTCTAGAAACAGCGGCTTTCACACTTAACCGTGTTCCTACTAAGAAGGTTCAAATGACTTCATATGAGATATGGAAGGAGAAACGGTCAGGCATGAACTTTATGAAAGTTTGGGGATGTAAGGCATTTGTGAAACGTCAAGAATCTGACAAGCTTGGACCTAAATCCGAAGAGTGCATTTTTGTGGGATACACTAATGAAACAAAGTCGTATTTTTTTTATAGTCCTTCTGAGCAGAAAGTGTTTATTGCTCGAGATGCTATCTTCATGGAAAGAGATTTTATTTCCAAAAGAAACAGTGGGAGAACTATAGATCTAGGTGAAGATCGAGAACCACAAAATAGCATTGAACATGAAGTGGAACAAGAGCAGAATAATGATAATGCTCATCAAACATAGGTTGTTCATAGATCTGGTAGAATTCGCCATGAGCCAGATTGATATGGATTTCTCTTGACTCAGTGTGGTGATTTGATGCTCACAGATGAAGATGAACCTCTCACATACCAAGATGCTATGAGCAGTCCAGACTCTAAGAGATGGCTTGAAGCCATGAAATCCGAGATAGATTCCATGTACGAAAACCAAGTATGGACTTTGGTTGATCCACCTGAAGGGGTAAAACCCATAGGGTGCAAATGGGTTTTTAAGAAGAAAAAGAAATGTTCAGACCTATAAAGCTAGGCTGGTTGTAAAAGGTATCAAACAAATTCATGGTATTGACTATGATGAAACTTTCTCACCAGTGGCTATGGTCAAGTCTATAAGGATTTTAATTTTTATTGCAGCATTCCATGATTATGTAATCTGGAAAATAGATGTCAAAACAGCCTTCCCTAATGGAAGCCTTGAAGAGGATGTGTACATGACACAACCTGAGGGTTTTGTCGATCCAAGGAATGCTGGCAAGGTATGTAAATTACGTCGATCCATTTATGGATTGAAGCAATCCTCTAGGAGATGGAATATCCATTTTATTGAAATAGTCACAGAGTACGACTTTGTTCAAAACGAAGATGAACCGTGTGTTTATAAGAAGGTTAGTGGGAGTTATGTGGCATTCTTAATACTGTATGTTGATGATATACTACTAATGGGGAATGACATAACTTCTCTAAAGGCTGTTAAGACTTGGTTATGGAGCAATTTCTCCATGAAAGACTTAGGAAAGGCATCATACATTCTAGGAATGAGGATCTATAGAGAAAGATCTAGAAGGATGATCGGTCTAAGTCAGAGCACATACATTGATAAGGTTTTGCATCATTTTGGAATGCAAAATGCAAAAAGGGAATATGTCCCCGTGTCTCAAGGGATAACGATCTCTAAGGACCAGTGTCTGAAATCATTGGATGAGAAGGACCACATGAATAAAGTTCCATATGCTTCAGCAATTGGATCTATCATGTATGCAATGGTATGTACTCGCCCAGATGTCTCGTATGCTTTGAGCATGACGAGGAGATACCAGTCTAATCTGGGTGAAGGTCACTGGATGGCAGTCAAGAATATTCTTAAGTACCTGAAAATAACTAAAGATTCATTCTTGGTGTATGGAGGAGAAGAAAAACTCGTTGTAAAAGGTTACACCGATGCAAGTTTCCAAACAGACAGAGATGATACTGTATCACAGTCTGGTTTTGTGTTTTGTCTAAACGGAGGTGCTGTAAGCTGGAAGAGTTCAAAGCAAGAAATAGTAGCTGATTCTACAATGGAGGCTGAGTACATTGCAGCTTGTGAAGCAGCTAAGGAGGCTGTTTGGATTCAAAAGTTCATTTCTGATTTGGGAGTGGTTCCATCGATCGCAGATCCCATTGATCTATACTGCGATAATAATGGAGCCATTGCACAGGCTAAAGAACCTAGATCACACTCCCGGGCCAAACATATACTCAAGAGATTTCACCTTATTCGAGAGATTAATGAAAGGGGTGATATACACATATGTAAAGTGCACACAAATGATAACATTGCAGACCCACTGACCAAAAGCTTGTCGTAGCAGAAGCACGATGATCACACTAGTTCCATGGGTATTAGATATATGGGTGATTGGCTCTAGTGCAAGTGGGATATTGTTAGTGTAGGTGCCCTAGAGGCAATACATTATTCTTTTAAATCTTTATGTCAGTTGATCATTCAATAAATGTATTTATTATGACCTTAATTACTGAGATATTTTGTTTGCATAATAAATGTCCTTAGAATCATGATACACATTGTATAGTTTAAGTACATGACTTGAACTTCAGATTATATAATAAATCATATTCTTAAAAGTCCCTAGTCGAGTATTATTATATAGGACAATAATGATACATAGATAGACTAGTATGTTGTTTGACAAGATAACCACATCTCATTGGTTAGAGGTATGGGGATACTAAAGTCAATACATAGGTACATGTGAGAGTACATGGTACCGGACAGACCCACAGTGAGATTCTTCATGTTTAATAAGGTCATAAGAAAGACTCACAGTGATAATGGTATAACGATCCTTTGGCTTGAAATCATTATATTTCTATACGAGGATTAATATACTTTGACTACATTAAAAGTTACTTTTGATCGGGTGATGATAAAAGTGGACATCGGGTATATCATGAGTCGTATGAGAAATATGAATGATAGATAAATGATTTAACCCTCCTATAATTAGGAGAGATATTATTGGCCTCTTGATTGAGTGATATTATAAAAAGCATGGCCATGCTCAAATAATGATTTGTCTTGATAGTCTACTCATGGATCAAGTAAACCCGGATTAAATATTGAAGAGGATGACTAAATACATGCCTCGAGTTTAATCTATAATATGTATGGTTAAAGGGATTATATTACACGAAAAACATTAATCACGAAAGGTTTTATCTAATCACGATTTAATTATTGTTTAATTGGGTATCAATGATGTATTAATAGATACCGCTCATTATTAATAATTTTATTAGAGAATAAAATTATTGTCAATTAAATAATAGCCTATAGGGTCACACAAATAGAGCACTTAATGGAATAGTTAATTTAAATTATGGATTTAAATTAATTGATGATTATTTGAATTTTCTTACAATTAAGTAAGACTTAATTGAGATAATATAAATTCGAATTAAAGGGAATGTTTTTTCCCATAATAATTAAGTATGACTTAGTTATTAATCAAATAACATAAATTTGTTTTTATTATTTAATCCTATACCTAATAGGGTTGGGCTTTGCTGTTATGGGACTTTTAATCAGTCATTATAAATAGATAATGATAGGTTAAGTGGCAAGTTACGTTTTGGAGAAAACCCTAGCAACAAAGAGAGGCAGAGGCAATTCGGATCGTCAAGAAGGAGGCTAGTACGTCCATTCCGTAGTCAAGTTCATGAGACGTTCTTGGAGGTGCTCGTGTGGATACCATAGAGGTGTTTCTCCGAGAGGTAGATACAAAGCGTGATAGCTAGGATCTCCGTTGAGTTCGTGAAAGTTAAGCTCTTAAAAGGTATGATTCGTTATCTCCATAATCTGCCCACAATTATACATGGATGCTGTTCTTGGGTTTCAATTTTTTTTTATTTTATTTACGTTTATTCGCTGCGTTTTATGCCTCGGAATCCAACATCATAATATACCCAATGTCCACTTTTATCATTACCCGGTCAAGGATAACATTTAATGGAATCAGTGTATATTAATTCTCGTATGGAAATATAATGACTTCAGGTCTAAGGACCATTACATCATTATCACTGTGAGAATTACTTATGACACAACAGACATGTAGAATCTCACATTGGATGTGTCCAGCACCATGTACATATACATCTGCCTGTGTTTTTGACTTTAGTATCACTATACCGATGATCAATGAGATGTGATCATCAGTCAACAAACACATTAGTCTTAATGCATTATTATTGTCCATTAATAATTATACTCGACTAGGGACCTTTTGGAATATTGATACTATTCTCATTATATCATTTCTAAGTCACGTACTTAGAGATATAGAATTGCATATCATATTTCAAGGACATTTATTAATCTAACATTTATATCGCAGTAAATTATGAATTAATAAATTATAAAGGGAATAATTGATAAAACATAAACATTAATAATCCAAAATTTCTTTAACTAAAACAACATAGTGTTGTCTCTAGGGCACAAACACTAACATTATTCTCGTCGAGATTCAAAATATTGCTGAGCATTTCTTTCACTCATACTTGTCTGTTTTTAAATTTAACCTTCCAGTGAGGACTAACTAGCGTTGTTTAGCTGTGTAATTCAAGAAAAGCAAATTATGAAGCTTTTAGAAGGTGGTTGGTCCAGGGTTTGCGGAATAATGTAAGTTCTATTATGTAAAGCTTTTTGTATATAGATTATAGTTGTGTTATTTTATAGTTTGGGCCTAGTATACTTCTTTTCGAAGTCATACTAGCGGGTTAAGTTTTAAAATTGAGAATTGTTGAAAAAAGTTTTCAAAGAAAGAGAAAATTTTATTTATGGAAATTGGATATCTTGTTTCTAGAACTGTAACCTTAAAAATTCTTGGTGTAGTGTTGGGGTTGCAGCTGCTATATTTCAACAGCTGACATTTATTTATTGATTTAACAGGTTGTTTTGGATTGAGGTTTTATCGTGATGACAAAATCCTCAGACCCCGGATTTGGGGGCATTACAGGTTGGTATCAGAGCCGAGGTTATAGTAAACTAGAAACGAGAGTGTGTATAGCTATGTGAGGATGCTTGAGCTCATATCGAGTTCCTGTTGGACTATTGGATATAGTACCAATGAGTAGGCTAAGATAGGCGCATTCGTTTGAGATGGTTGTGTTGAGATGGGCAAAACTTCTAGCATCTGCAAACTTCTATAGTGGAATCTTTAGAGGTAACTACTATTCGATGACTACAAAGATTATCGGTATCCTTTGAACGTGGCGAAGTGTCTAGAATTGGATGACGAGTCAATAGAAGAGTTCAAATAGAAGATTAGTACTAGGATATCAGCAACACCTTCTCTTTCTATAACTTTTTTTGAAATCTCTCAAAAATAGATATCAGTTAAAGGATTTATTCCCTAACACCCGTTTTCAATCACGTAATGTGACAAAGGCTGTCATGAAGCCTGTTTTCAGGTTTTGATAGCTCTGTCAAGTTGCAACATTGAAATTTCCATCTTTCTTATATGGTGGATAGTTTATTGGTTATACGACACCACTTAGCCATTTTATGCCAGAATCTCGTTTTCTGGATTTCATTTTTCTCAAGAAAAATACTCTTTGAAACCTTTTCAGTTTTGATCCAAGGATTGCATTAACAAGTCATTTATTAGAAACCTTTGATTATTCATTTGATTTTGAATTCTTTTTATATTTTTTTATTTTGACTGAGATGAACAACCCTAACTATAGGGGACACAAGGTATACATGTCTGTGTGATAGGAGTTGGATGGGACGCCATCACTTGTGTGTTTTGTGACTACAATAAGGTTAACGACCTTTAGTAGTGTCTTAATTTGGGCAAGCAACACCAAGTTCGTTTAATCATATTGATATGTCAGCTATTCCTTCAATTCGACAATACCTTCTAAAAAATCCAGATTTTGATAACCACAATGGTCGGACACCCATTATGATATGAAATTCTATTCTTTTTGAAATTCCATGATTTTATTATCTCAAATATACAAAGGTATGCCAATCGAGTTGGGCTGAGTTATCTTGGTCAAGTCAAAGCCAGGCTGTGTGATGGGATTACCAATAGCAACATGGATCGCAATGCGATTAAAATATCAGTGGCATATATCGAAGTCAGTCTGTTTCTTTACTTCTCTCTCTATTTACCTCTATCTCTCTCTTTCATTTTCTTTCTCTTTATCTTTCTCTCTATTCTTCTTTCTCTCAATTAGTGAAAGTGATTCTATTGAATAATTAATCAAAGGGTATATGGATGGAACGGTGGCGAAGAGTGAAGCTCTCGTGATCATTATGTTATACAAGTTTTATTTAAGATTTTCAGAAAGGTTTCGTATGCAAGATTTTATTTGAGATTTCGGAAAATTAATGATGTTTGGAAATGAAAAGTTGGTAAGAAGATCCATAGTGCTCTTCTATTGATTATGTGAATGAAATCCTTATAACGGGGGTAGATTGTGATATTCAATATTTTTCAGAGTTATTGTTATTATTATTTAAATAAGTTTATATGATTTTCTGATTTCGAAGGAATAAAATGGTGGATATTTTATTTTTATTTGACGAGTTTGTGTTATTAAATGGTAATATGTTAATTGTTAAGTGTTGTACCTATCCTTGACAATTTCTAAAAATATTTACTTAAATATATTGTTTTTAAAAGTTTATTTGAAAGCTGATCATTTTTTGGGATCGAGTGGATATTTTCCTCGCCTCAATATTTTATTTGTGTCAGAAATGTTACTTAGTATTTTACCCGTGTTCACTAGGGCATAGGGTGAGGTTTAAAAATATTAAAAATAATATTTTACGGCTATGTTGGTACGTGTTAAATGAATTATTATGTGTTTAATATTATTAAAAAATGTGTCTTGTCATGATTTAGCATGCAGTGGATTTATGTGTGGTCCTGTAAGGACCGGAGTATTTTTCGAATACTCGTTACGTGTTTAAAATGCATTTATATGAAATTATACGCGATCTGGACGCGTGTACAATTGCGTTTTTATCGAGGTACTTGTTTTATCTCATTTTATGTACGATTACATGCATTTTATGTGTTTTCGGGGTTTCCTATTAATGTAGGTATCGTTTCGGTTTCTCAAAAATAACGGACCGGGACCCTATCAGGATGTTAAACCCCACAAAAATTGTATTTATATTTATATAAAATCGTGGGACTTTCAAATATTTTATATTTTCATATTTTTGGAATATTCGTAATTTTTGGGGATTTGTGGTATATATTTTATATTTATTTAAAAAAATATTTTCAAAACTACTCCCAGTAAATTATTATTTCCGAACTGTCTATTTCAAATTATGTGATCGAAACATCGATTTGTGATTTATCGGGGACTCATTTTCCAAAAATATAAATAGCCGAAAATTGGATTTGTAATTTTCATAAAAATCCAAAAACTATCAGATAATATTGTTATATCCTCCTTATCTAGTTATAGCTTTTATACCTCGTTTCGAAGAAATTCCAACTCTGAGGAATCCAACCATTGATTGATTTTGACCCTGACATCAAATCAAAACCCTTGAGAAGCTCGTTAATTTGGTACCAATAACAGGAACTAAGGTTCGGTATTTCTTAAGAATGATTTCGTCATTTTTGTTCCGATTAGCGCTTTTTTCCTGTGACATTTCTGATGATTTTGATGTTGTATAATGATTCCTGATCTGGTTTAGAATGAACTGATGTATTAAATCATATGAATTGATTACATGAAGTGTTGGCTCTACTTTTTGTTTTTTTCTATTTTCTATTGTAATTTTTCCGATTGATTCGTGTTATTTTTGTTGATTATGATTATGGGTTTAAATTGTACAAGCAACAAGGTTTAATTTCATTGGTAGATCGTTAAATTTGGTCAAGAATCAACCGATTTGGTTGTTTCGCCAGAAATAGCTCAGACTTTAGTTAGTTTTAATGGAGAAATCGTCGGAAATCGACGATATAATTGCATAATATTATTGTTGATGATATGTGAATCATGTTCTGGGAAGTTGGGGAATGGTTTGGGTACCAGAAACTTAGCAAATCGGGGCCATGGGACTGTATTAGTCTCGTTGGATTTTCCGTGGTGGCCGAAAAATTCCGCCGGTTTCTAGGTTTTCCAGAAATCCGGCGGGTTGTTCTTGGCAAACCGGATTTTCTTGGCAACGAGACTGCATAGTGCCATTGATAATGTAATGTCAAACAAGGTAATAAATTGCAAGACTGCAAAGGAGATATGGGATTCCTTGGAAACAAGATGTCAGGGAACTGATACGATTAAGAAGAACAGGAAGACAATACTTACTCAAGAGTATGAACACTTTGACTCAAAGGCTAATGAGTCATTGACTGATTTATATGATAGATTTGTCAAACTCTTGAATGATTTGTCACTGGTTGATAAGGAATATGATCTTGAAGACTCAAACCTTAAATTCCTATTGGCTCTTCCTGAAAGCTGGGATTTGAAGGCAACAACAATAAGAGACAACTATAATCTTGATGAAACGAATCTTGATGAAATTTATGCGATGCTCAAAACTCATAAACTTGAGATGGAGGAAAGAAGCAAGAGGAAAGGAGGAAAGTCAAGAATAGTTGCTCTTAAGGCTGAAGAAGAATCCCCCAAGGCAGCTACCTCAAGGAAAGGCAAGGCTAAAGCTCTCTTCACAAAGTCTGATACTGAGTCATCAAGTTCTAATAATAATGATGACTCAGAATCTGAAAGCTTGCCTGAGACGGATGCTGATGAAGAGATGATGAAGCTGTGTGCTCTTATGGTGAAAGGAATCACGAAGATTGCATACAGAAATTTCAGGAAGGGAAAGAAGTTTTCCAAGAAAGGTGCAAGTTCTGATAAGAAGAATTTCAGAAAATCTGAGGTCAAAGGAGGAAAGTCTGACAGAGGAGATTATACAAATGTCAAATGCTACAACTGTGATGAGAAAGGCCAAATATCTCCTGATTGTAAGAAAGTGAAGAGTGACAAAGGCAAGGCTCTTGTCACAAAGAACAAAAGATGGACAGACACCTCAGATTCTGAAAGTGAAGAAAATTATGCCTTGATGGCAAATGCTGATATAGCAAGTGCTATAAGTAGTTCTGAAGCTGCTGAGTTAAAGGGCAACAGGAAAAACATCCTAGTTCTGGACAGTGGATGTTCAGGACATATGACTGGAAATAAAGCCCTGCTATCAGACTTTATGGAGAAGGTTGGCCCAAGTGTTTCTTATGGAGATGGCAACATTGGAAAAACATTGGGACATGGCAATATCAATCTCGGGAATTTCATCATTAAAGAAGTAGCTCTGGTCTCAGGACTTAAACACAATCTGCTGAGTATCAGTCAAATCTGTGACAGAGGTTATCATGTGAATTTCTTTGAAGAACACTGTGAAGTTGTAAGTAAATCTACAGGCAAAGTTGTTCTGAAAGGATACAGGCGTGGTAACATTTATGAAGCCAAGCTTTCAACAAGTACTGATGGTTCTGCAATCTGTCTGATGAGTAGAGCATCAATTGAAGAAAGCTGGAATTGGCACAAGAAACTCTCTCATTTAAATTTCAACAATATAAATGAACTAGTCAAGAAAGAACTTGTGAGAGGACTGCCAAAGTCAGTATTTGCTCCTGATGGCCTTTCTGATTCTTGTCAGAAGGCTAAACAAAGGAAATCCTCATTCAAGAGCAAGACTGAATCATCAATTCTTGAGCCTTATCACCTTCTACATGTTGATCTATTTGGTCCAGTAAATGTCATGTCTATTGCAAAGAAGAAATATGCTATGGTCATAGTGGATGAGTTCACCAGATACACATGGGTGTATTTCTTGCACACAAAAAGTGAAACTGCATCTATCTTGATTGATCATGTCAGGCAACTAGATAAATTGGTCAAAGATTATGTGAAAATAATAAGAAGTGATAATGGTACTGAGTTCAAGAATTTGATAATGGAAGAGTTCTGCAAAAACCATGGAATCAAGCAGGAATTTTCTGCTCCTGGAACTCCACAGCAAAATGGAGTTGTTGAAAGAAAGAATAGAACTCTCATTGAAGCTGCACGTACAATGCTTCATGAAGCAAAGCTTCCAACCTATTTCTGGGCTGAAGCTGTGCAGACTGCTTGTTTTACTCAGAAGGCAACACTAATTAACAAGCATGGAAAGACACCATATGAGATGGTGAAGAAAAAGAAGCCAAATCTGAAGTATTTTTACGTATTTGGATGCAAGTGTTTTGTTCTTAAGACTCATCTTGAACAGCTATCCAAATTTGATCTAAAAGCTGATGAAGGCATCTTTGTTGGATATCCACTTTGCACAAAAGCCGTCAAAGTCTATAACTTGAGAACAAGAGTGGTCATGGAATCTATCAATGTCTCTTTTGATGATAAGGAGATTACTGGACTTGAAGATTTCAATGATCATGATCAGCTGAGATTTGAAAATGAAGACTTACATTCTGATACTGAAAATCCTGACAGTCTAAATCCTAATACTGCAAACTCTGATGGATTAAACTCTGATGTTATTGAAACTGTGGTGACTACGACAAAGGAAGATGCACCTATGCAGGGGGAGCATACTCAAGATATAACAACATCTCAAGAAGCATCAGAACATACATCTGACTCTTCAAGTTCTGATTCATCAAGCTCTGATAAGCCAAGTTCTGATAATTCTGAAAACTTAAATTCTGAAGAATCCAACTCAGAGAGCATAGTTTCAGGGGGAGCATCAGAAAATGTTGATGAAGATAGCATGGATCACGGGGGAGCATCCAGTTCTAGAGAAAACCTTCCATCTGCAAGGAAGTGGACTAAATCACATACACCTGACTTAATAATTGGAAATCCTGATGCAGGTGTCAGAATTAGAATAGCTACTTCAAGTGAATGTCTTTACAATTCTTTTCTTTCTCAGACTGAACCAAAGAAAGTGGAAGAAGCTCTTCAAGATATTGATTGGGTGCAAGCAATGCGGGAAGAGTTAAATTAATTTGAAAGAAATAAAGTCTGGACCCTAGTGCCAAGACTAAAGAACGGATATGTTGTTGGTATAAAGTGGGTATTCAGAAACAAAACTGATAGTGATGGCATAATTACAAGGAATAAGGCAAGGTTGGTTGCAAAAGGATATTCTCAACATGAGGGAATTGATTATGATGAAACATTTGTACCAGTTGCTAGATTGGAACCCATAAGGATATTTTTGGCTTATGCTGCTCACAAAAAGTTTACTGTCTTTCAAATGGATGTGAAAAGTGCTTTTCTCAATGGAGAATTGGAGGAGGAAGTATATGTTGAACAACCTCCAGGCTTTGTAGCTCCCAAATATCCTAATCATGTCTACAGGCTTGATAAAGCACTTTATGGCCTTAAGCAAGCTCCAAGAGCATGGTATGAGACATTAGCTCAGTTTCTTCTGGAAAGTGGATTTAACAGAGGAACTATAGACAAAACACTGTTCTACCTCAACCATGGAAATGACTTACTTCTGGTTCAGATATATGTTGATGATATCATCTTTGGTTCTACAAATGACAGACTTTGCAAGAAGTTTGCCAAACTTATGCAGTCAAGATATCAAATGAGTATGATGGGGGAACTTAGCTATTTTCTGGGCCTTCAAGTCAAGCAGAATGATGAAGACACTTTTATTTGTCAAACCAAGTACACCAGAAATTTGCTGAAGAAATTTGGAATGGAAGATTGTTCAAGTGCATCCACTCCCATGGCCACTACAACAAAACTGGATAAGGATACTGGTAAATCAGTAGATATTACTGATTATAGAGGTATGATTGGCTCTCTACTCTCTCTAACTGCTAGTAGACCTGATATCATGTATGCTACCTGTCTTTGTACAAGATTTCAATCAGATCCAAGAGAACCTCACTTAACAGCTGTAAAAAGAATTTTCAAGTATCTTAAAGGAACAGCGGATCTGGGATTGTGGTATCCCAGGGAATCAGATCTTAAACTAATAGGTTACTCAGATGCAGATTTTGCAGGTTGCAAAATTGACAGGAAAAGCACAAGTGGAAGCTGCCAATTTCTTGGAGGCAGATTGGTTTCTTGGTTTAGCAAGAAACAAAAGTCAATTTCCACATCAACTGCAGAAGCAGAGTACATTGCTGCAGGAAGCTGTTGTACACAGATTCTTTGGATGAAGAATTAGTTACTGGATTATGGGTTAACATATTTTAAAATCCCTATTTACTGTGATAATCAAAGTGCTATTGCTATGACAGGTAATTCAGTTCAACACTCAATGACAAAGCACTTCAGCATTAGGTACCACTTCATAAGGGAACATGTGGATGAAGGTACAGTGGAATTGCATTTTGTTCCCACAGATCAACAACTAGCAGATATCTTCACAAAACCACTGTGTGAAGCTACTTTTACAAGATTGGTAAATGACCTTGGAATGGTTTCAGGTTCTTTCTCTAAATCTGCTTAGTTTTTGTTCTGATGCATCAGACTTTATGATCAGTATTTACAGAAATTACTCTCCTTGTGTATTCTGTGATTAATTGAAAATTGCCTAAGTACTGATTGTTGTCTGATGTGTATTTCGAAACTCTGAAAGTGATATGACTGTTTATGTGTCTATTCGATCCTATGAGGATAACTGTGCTAGATGCTGACCTAGTAGTCTTTAACATACTAGAGATCCCATGTTAGCAGTACTTATTTATATGGAAATCTATTGACAGAAGCAAATTCTGATATTGAGCTTAGTTCAGTTTACTTTGTATATCTTATTACTAAGTCAAAAACTAGAATCATGTTTCTCATTTGTTAAAATCTGATGTCAGTAAATCTGATGAATGTACTAAGTGCTGATAAACCTCACTCATCAAAAGAAAAAGTAACTGAAAAAGAAATAAAAATCAGGTACTCCTTTGAGGTCTAGAGTAAAAATATGGAAGGGATGACCCAAGTGCATTGCTGGTATTAAGTAATATGCATCAGAAAAACAAATAATTATTTGTCCTGGTGACTTTTCACACTCTATGATTACTGGAAAAATACTCTGTTAATAGCATAAATTCTGATAAGGAGTCGTGACTTGCACTGAGAAGCCACTGTAAAATGGAATTTCAAAAGATGCATAAAATAAGCACAAAACAGTTGAGGTGGACTCATGCATGAACTCATTCAATAGTAGGCTTTAGAATAATGACAGATTTTAAGTACAGTTTTAGTTATGCCTTATTTCTAAGATGTACTGAAGTGAATCAGACCTTGCTCTTTGTCTGAAATTTCACTTAATGCACACATTAACACTCCATATGAATAATGAAAATTACCGTGGTGTTCAATGGTGTTTTAGATGAACAGTTTATGTGTCAGATTGCATAAATTCTGAGGACAAGTTCTGCTGGAAGTTCTGATACATAAGTTCTAAAGAACCGAACTCAGAATTTGTGTGAAGAATCTCAAAGATAGACATTCATTTTTCGAGTTAAGATATCATGTTCTGATGACTGTTAAGTTCTGATATAAGTCTAAGTGCTGTTATTAAATTTTGATCCTGTACTTGACTTATTTGTGGTTAAAATTTGAAACAGTCTTATTTTTACTCAGAATATGAACGGGTAAGATATTAACAGTCAATCCAATTAGGGTTAGTAGAACATGTACATGCACAGTAATTTTTTTTACTTGTTTGTTGTGCGCATTAAACCCTGTGTTACTTTTCCAATGACTGTTTTTCTTCTTCCCAGTCTAGGAAGACGAGGTAGAATTATTTCTACCTGTCAGCATTAAATTTCCTTACGTCTCCTGGCATTCTCTTGCCTATATAAACCAACACCTCAATTCAGCCTACACATCATTTCTTTTCTCCCACACTCACTCTCCTTTCCTTCATACCAACACAAACATGGTCAACTACAATATGTTTTTGAACTATGAGACCTTCAACATGGAGCTGAGCTGTGAGGATTGGCAGCAGGAATGGCACGTAACTGTCATTCCTGATGAGATTTGGGACTCGGTTCTCCAGAAGGTTCTCACACACCTCGTGTTCTTTTATATGGACTACCATCACCATCTGGAGCGATTGGAAGAAGAAAGGCTGGAAGCTCTCCGCCAACAAGAGCGAATCATTCGACTCGCTATTCTTTTTATAGAGAGTCGGAAGAAGAAATAATTTGTTTTCTTCTTCCTGTTTTTCTTCATCGTCGGCCTTGTCCGGCTTCTTAGCCAAAGACAAAAGCTGTTGATGTTAGGTTTAGAAGCTTAGGATAATCTTGTAATGCTCTGATGTTATTTCAATTTCATGGATGTATTCTCTTAATATATTAATGGAATTTCTTATTTTTGCAAGATTCTGTTTCTGAGATGTTTGCAATTTTACTGCACTGATTGAATCCTGATATATCCATATTCTAATGACCATTTTTAATTTTTTTTTATTTAAATTAAGTTCTGATTTTAAAAATCAGTACTTGTTTACTTGATTTTTTTTGGTCATTCTCACACTTGGAATTTTTTTTACAGAATATTCATTTTGCAGTGAAAATGATTATTTAAGTGGGAACAATTTAAATTTTGAATTAAAACTTCCTTACCTTAATTAATGGGATTACTGGGTAAGTGGAACGGTTTTTCCTTGAAAGACTGCATGTGATAAGTAATGATTACTGTTTTCCCGTGCCCATTAACTATTTATTATTGCTGCATGTCTGACAGGTGTCCAACGGTTATTTTTTTAACTAAGTATAAGTAAGAGAGAGAGAAGATTATACAATCTTTTATTTACTTTTACAGTTTATCTCTCTTTCTCTGCTTTTACTCTCTCTCATCTTCTGACATTGGTTTTTGATATAGATATTTTATCAAACACCTTACAGGCAATCTTAATTTTCAAATTTTCTCATGGCACCTAAGGATTTGATCATCGATGGAGTTAAGTTCGTTCCCAACAACTATGCTGCAATTCTAAATCATGCTGAAGCTCCGTCCGAGTTGCATTTTGTGCAAGATCTTCTTGCACATAGTGAAATTGGGTATGCATTGACCCAGCCTTCGGTCTTGTCAAGCCAACAAGTTCTGACATTTTGGAGGACTGGGCATTTTGATAATGGTGGTGCAAATGGTTCTTGTAACACCCCCAAATCCGGGGTCGGGGATCCGGGTTGTCACGAGTTCCATTTCCCTTAATAACACCCAATCTTAATAATTAATCAACTACTCTGTACTGTGACCCCACAATAAACACACACACCACACGTTATAGTCTCAGAGATGAACATCCAAAAATAATCACAAGTCATTTTATTCCAAAATTATCTGCCAATACACCTTAAAAGGTTTTCTGAATAAATTTACATTTTCTTTGCCATTATTACAATTCATAAGTATACATAAATCTGGTACATCAAAAGTTGAAGCCTAGTCTATTGGTAGTTCCCACCTTAGCTACAGCGACTTCAATGCCTATAGGAAGTTGCAGAACGTTTCATATCCGCTCGCGAATTGGGAGCTTGGTCCTGTTCATCTTGTCTATCTGATGTTGTGTGATGAAAGAAAAAAGCAAGGGTGAGCAGCAAGCCCACCAAAATAATATGAATAATAATTTACAATATATGAGCCTTCTCATAGTACTCATGAAAGTCTTGGTCAAAAGAAATGAACCAAGTTTGATATCTTAATGCGATGAAGTCGCAAAATATTCAGTATATATACATATATACATTTCAAAATCTTGGAAGTCCTCTTCCATGCATAATATACACAGAGTTCCAGTGTATAACTGTATAAAAATATCGTTGCAAGGTGATCTCATATATCTAACCTTGTCTCAACATTTTTCTGAAAATCTTTGTCATGCATAAGATAATCATTTACTAGATATAAGTTTAAAAGATGAAGTTACAAGTTACTCCAATATACTTATATCTTTTCCAAATACTACTTGAACTACCACCGTTCAAGTTATAATTAGTTTCAAAAGTTCATCACGTAGATGAGACTACAAGACCAGATTTGAATAGATTAAATCTTTAAAATATCTTCAAAATAAAATGAAGTTACGAGATACTTCATTTGATGCAAACATCATTTTAAAAACTTGACCCTGCCAACACTCAACAATCGCCCAACCGTAGCCTTTCTATCGAAGTGCTCTGGGTAGTGTTGCAGAAATATCCAATTGGATGATGAACTCATTACGGGAGTTTGCCGCGCCAGGAAGACCACTTACGATGATCAGTCGTAGTAGTGCAACCCCACCATTTTCTACATGTAGAGGAGAACCTGTCGGATTTACTTTTCAACCGAACACTGAACTCCTAAGGAATGGACCTCCTTAACGGAACTTCTAGGCCATTTGGGCCAATATAATAAGGCTGGGCCGGTGCCACTCGACCACTTACGCCACTCCTAGTTCAGATGAAATCCGTGACTCTGAAACGTAAAGCTCGTTCCCCCTTTCCCCAAGTAGAAACTTGTTGATACGGCTCCACCAAGAAGTCGTATCTAGTTGGAAAGGAGAACTCACCGATATTTCCCAGGCGATGCCTGTTAATGGATTAACTTGTTCCAAGAATTTTACTTCCCGAGTGTTGGGTAAGTAATCGATTCATTTAACAAAACAGCAACCTTGTTGCGAATATAAAACACACCACAGAGCCGGATCCCTCAGGTTTTGAGCGAGTAATTAAATCCCCTTCAAAAGGAGGATCTTAAATATAAAAATGAGTTTTGGGATCCGCTCTAACTTTTAAAAATCATTTTGAAGACTCGCAAAACATTTTTAAGAATGTTTGGAGTGATGTTGATTTAACAAAATAAATCAGTCCCAATATATTAGAAAATATCTAAATATTATTATTTAAATAATATTTCCATAAAGAATAATCTTTATAAAAATAATTGAAGTAGAAGTTTTGAAACTTATACTTGAAATGAATATTAAATATCCAAAGATATACCTATACGAAAGTACTATCTTTATTTGAATAATCAAAAGTGAGTTTGATTATCGACACCTTATTCTTTAATAAAATAAAGAATATATCTCAGCAAATAATCGGAGTCATAGATCCTCAAATGAATATTCAAATAATATTCAATAAATAAAATAAGCTGAGTCATAAGCCCTCGAATGAATATTCGAAATAATATTCAATAAATAAATAAGCTGAGTCATAAGCCCTCGAATGAATATTCGAAATAACATTCATTAAATAATAAGCCGAGTCATAATACCTCGAATGAATATTATAAATAATATTTATTAAATAAAATAAAGGAGTCATACATCCTCAAATGAATATCCAAGTAATATTCAATAAATAATATAAAGGAGTCATAAGTCCTCGAATGAATATTCGAAATAATATTCAATAAATAAATAAGCTGAGTCATAAGCCCTCGAATGAATATTCGAAATAATATTCATTAAATAATAAGCTGAGTCATAATACCTCGAATGAATATTATAAATAATATTCATTAAATAAAATAAAGGAGTCATACATCCTCAAATGAATATCCAAGTAATATTCAATAAATAATATAAAGGAGTCATAAGTCCTCGAATGAATATTCAAGATAATATTCATTAATAAAATAAAGTTATCGAATAAACCTTATTTGATTAATAGTTTTGAAAATTATAACCATATATATATTAATATATATATATAATTTAATCGGGATCCTCGACTCCCGGTTTTAGAAAATATTTTCACCTTTGGGTCCCTATACTAAGGGTATATGCAAATTACCGCTATTCTCTAGCATAGGTATTATCAACTGAACCAACAGATATATATGGTAAGAATACGAAACAGGCATGCATATATATACCATATCAGCATGCTTCAATATATCGCAAAATTTGCTAATTAACCAACATGCATCTATCACAAGATAATGCATATACATATATACATCAAAACAACAGTATAACGGGTAGAAAACTTGCCTGAGCGACTGGGGGTGATAAAAGGTTCGGGATGAGTCTGGTAACCTATAAACAACAAGTAAGTTGGAATTAAACCAAAGTCGCTTGTAAATCTATACTCTAACTACCTTAGACTCTAACGCTCGCTTTGCGCTTACTGATTCTCGTAAGTCACTCGAGTACCCTCGACTCCACCATTTTTTATAATTTAACCATTATAAGTTTTAAGGCAATTCCTTTGCGAGTGTCTTACCAACTGCCTAACACTCTTACCATAATTGTTTCATACACTAATTAACCCTTTTTGGTCTTTAACCTATGTTTCAAAGTAAGGCGAGGGGAAAAGTTTCGTTCGCGAAACGCCGTTACTTAAAACGGTCGTTTCTCCTAAACCGTACATCGGAATCAAACGAACTACATATCAAAACGAAGCTCGTAACATGAACTATCTAAACATGGAAATGGTCATAATCTAGCAGGAAGTTCTCGGGTCCAAATGTTATGAACAAAAACAGTCTAAAGTAAATCAGACATTACGACGGCTATATTTACGCGATTAACAATGTTTAAACTACTCCAATTAACCACCAACCAACTCATAACCATCAATACAACAAAACTTCACCTAAACCATACCACATCAGTCCATAATCTCCAAGGTTTTCAACTCAAACAACCACAATCAAGACCTATGAACTATAATCAAGCTTCAATTACCAAAACACTTCCAAATCAAACTAAACTACTAATAATCACAATCCATGCTTCTCATTTCACAAAACCAACCATTAAACTTACTAACAAATAAAGTAAAGGCTAGGGTTTGACGTTTATACCTTCCTTGGGAGGTGTTAAGTTGTTAGGAAGCCTTAGGGAGCCTCCTACAAGCTTGATCTTTCCAAAGAAATCAAGAACACAAAGTTAGGCTTTGAAGTTTCTAAAAGTCCGATTTAAAGAACTGTAAAAATGAGGATCTTACCATGATTATTTGGACGAGACTTGTGAACCAGAGTTGTAGGCCATCTCAATACCTTTCCAATGAGCTATAGAACACAATATTTGAGTGAAAAATGAAGAAGATACAGCAGTTTTAGTGTGTTAGTTCTGTTTTGGCCGAGAGCAATGGAAATGGGGGAGGAAATGCTTTTGCTTTCTTGTGTTGGTGGAATAATGTGGTGGATAATGATGGGTTGTCTTGATATTTTGCTAGGTTAATAATAAACAAAGGAGTTAGTGGAAGATGATCTCACCATTTGCTATGTGTTGGTGATTTGTGGTGTGATGAGATCATCCCTAGTTAACTATATAATTAACTAGCCATTCCTTCCTAACTATCACTTGGTTTCTTGTTTGATCAACCATCCACTTGCCTTGCCACTTGCAAAGGTATTTACAAGAGTCATTATTCATTTCTTTGTCCGGTTATCACTCAATCTCGTTGATCGTTTGGTTAAATACCTTAATGGTTTTATTGATAAAATCTTCTTGGTATTTTTAATACCTAAATTAATTCTCCTTTATAATCCTTGAATTTAAAATCCTTCATCTTAATATTAATTCCTTAAATCCCTTAATGTCTGGTGGAAATCTCGGGGAAAAATAAAAGTGCTCGTTTTCAAAATCCGACAGCTTTTACATACACTTATTTTCTTTATGGAATACTAATACGATCTTAGAATTTCCATAACAGTACTCCTATATATCGTGGTCTGATAATTTTTCTTAATCAGCATTGTCAGCAAAAGTTACTATTCATCCGGGTTTCAAAAATCTCCAAAAATTGGGGTTATTACAGTTCTCCTAGCATTGTTTTTGAAGTGAATGATTCTGAACATGTGGTAACTCCTGGAACAGTTCGAAAGGCTTTACATTTACCAGAAGGCTGCATTTTCTCAACACTGGATGAACCAGCTCTACAGCAGCTCATGGCCAGTTTGGGCTATGAGAGGAGTTTGGCTAAGCTTGGACAGTTGAAACGAGCACACATCAGTAAAGAATAGAGCTTCTTCTTCGACTGCATCACTAAAGCATTCGGGAATATGTTACGACCGGCATTTTATGTAATATTATTTGTGGATTTGGTATAATATTAAAGTCATATGAAAATATATTCAATGATTGTACGCTAGTGTGAGTGAAAATTTCTGCATTATAAATTTGCTTTGTGTAGTATATGATTTTTCAAAGCAAGAGTTTATTTAATTTCTTTATTTTTGATTTATAAGGAATATTTTAAGCTTTGGAAAAATTTTCTTTTAAAAGGTATTTTGTTCACAAATTTTGAAAATAATTTTATAAAGTCTCTAAAAATCCAAGTTATTTTATGGTATAAATTTTATAATTTTTGAACTTGTATTTTATTTTATAAAAATAAATCATTATAAATTTTAGTTGTCATATTTAGCAAATTACAAGAAAGCCCTTGTATGCAAACCACCCTCTAATTCTTTTCAAGGACAAAGAGGACAATTCCAACCCCACTAACTCTTATTTCTCTAGCCAATTTCCTTCTTTACCCTTACATGCAAAATGCACCAAGTATAAGTGGAGGGATAGACTTGTCAATTCTCCTTTACACTCAAATTTTGTCAAATCAAATACCATAAAAACAAGTAAATGTCATGATCATTCTCATACTCCACCTACACCTCACTCTCTCCTCCCTCCCCTTCTCCCTCCTCTCGGCCCTCCATCCCCCTCACTCTCGGCCTTTAGCCGAGAACCACCCCTCCCCATTTTTCTTCATTTCTCCACCAAGCTTCTACTCTTTATACAAGTAAATGTTATCTCCCATACCATGATCATTCATATTTCAAAGAGTTTTGAGTAGAAAGTTTAAGTTTAAGGGTTGCATGTAAAGATTTTAGTGAAACTCAAAATACAATCTTGATTCTTATGGATTTAAGGTTGTTTTTGAGAGGACTACAATGAATGGATAAGTGCCAAGTCTTGAGAAGGAAACTCTTGATGATTTAATGGCCATTTCCATCCATTTCATTCGGCCATGACCATATGGGAGCCGAATGAATGGTCCTTGAAATCATTCTTGTTGTTTTGATCAATTTTTTGCATGTTTATGTGATAATGACTTGAATTTTGTGGTGAAAATTTGATAAAACTCCTTGCATACTAAGTGATCATCTAGGTATACCTTATGCTAGGCTTGCATGTCAATTTTAAGATGGAATATATGTAGAAAATGTGTTGTTTTGATTTGAAAAACCCGAAGGCATGCATGCATGAGGATTTCTCTCAGAATGTTGTAAGATTTTGATCATTTGGAAAGATTTTGTTAGTGAGCCTTAATTTCAGTAGGTATAATGTGTTAATATTGATTTATGCTTCTTGTTGCATGGTAATAATTCGTGATTATCTTTTATAAAAATGCATACCTTGTTGTTTCAAAAGCATGAAGATTTGTAATTTGTGAAGTGTAGATTCTCTTATTTTGCCATAATTGTACCTTAGGTAAGGATGATCTCACCCAAGGTTATTTTGAGAATAAGGGAGTTAGTTCAGTAGATTACCATGTTTAAGTCCTGGTTTGAGTATTGGGTTGTTGGTAGTTGAGTTTGTCAAGTCAAAACCTTGGAGAAATGAGAGTTATAGTTTCTGCAGAAAATCAGTTTAGTACCCTGAGGTTTAGAGTGAGTTTTGACCATGTCATTGGTGTGCACTTTGAGGCCCAAGCCACCAGAAGTTAGTATTGGGAGTATATAAAAGGTTTTAGGAGTTGATTGGAGGTTTGCATGTCATTTGGTTAGGTGCACAAGTAGAATAACAAAATCTGTCCAGCAGGGGACAGTTTTGTTGCAACTTAGAAATTGGGAGATTTGCCCATGTCATGGGTAGGCCCTCAATAGGCCCTATTGGGCCTTAGTTAGAGGGAGTGTCAGAGAAGTTTTTCCAACCATAGTTCATAGGATATGAGTTAGAACCATGTGTCACAAGTTAATTCAAGTCAGGACATTTTCTGCCCAGAAAAACAGGAGAACCTTGGACTTTTAGCTTAGGCCCAAGAAGGCCCAAGCCAGGCCCTTGAGCCACATCAAGTTTGTAAGATGCCCTTAGGTCAGTAGAGTCTTGTATAAAAGTTTTGAAGGAAAAATTGTAGTTTAAGAGTGCCTAATGCACTCAAGAAACTATAGTTGTCATTCTGAAATTTGCACCAGTGAGCACTATCACTTATCACATAGTTTTAGAACACCTAGAAGTGAGTATTAGGTCGACTACCATAGTTGTAAGATAGTATAATGTCAGTAGAGAAAAAGGCACAAGTGAGGGTCAATAGGTTTTGGATAATTTAGGAAAGGCACATCGAGTTAGGAAGCCAAAATTTGAAGACTTTGTCTAGTTTAGCGACCAAGTGACTTAAGTTGTGAGTCGAGATCATCCAAGCCTAGTGTTGTATTATGGTGTTATTTGGTATTAATATACGATATGTGATTATGTGGCTACGTGTGTACATTTGAAATATAAAGGTGGATATAAATTAGGTGCGTATAGGCCTAAGTGCCATCCATGTTTAATTTCGGGTTGTAAATATGTTAAGATGGTAAGAATATATTATAATGAGGATTATTATTATTTATGTAGGATCTCGAGACGAGGGAAAACTTACCATAATAGTCGAGTGAAGCTCCAGTTGCTCCTACCAGTCAGACCCGACCAGCCTATCTCAAGGCAAGTGATTCAACTTGACCTTCGTATTTACTATAAACAGTTCATATATATATCGATGCAATTATCCTGAGCCATTTTGATATGTTTAAATCAAGCGTATCTTTCGTTTATCTTTGAATTATATAGAAATGCCATGAACCCTCGAGTATGTAATGCAAGTAGTTCAAAAGTCTTTTCATGATAGTTAAATGCCATGATAAAATGAAGAGTTGTTATATTACTTGATTGATCCTCTTGATTAACATGCTGATGATTCCTAAGTATTGATATCTTATCCTGATACTTGAACCCCTATAGAACCTTACCTTGAACTCTGATAGTCAGAAACTTACCAACATGATTCCTCATTGATTGATACCCTCTTTCCTATCCTAAAGCTTGACAATTCTGATATATATATACATCCTGAGCTAGAGATCATTACCTTAACACCCATAGTATTCGTGAAGCTTATCTTCTTAATGATCCAACACCTGTACCTTGACGAGAAACCATTGCTTTAAGCCCAGTTTGGCATTACCCCTTCATATTATCCATTAGTCTCACCATATTTTCCTGTCCAAGTTCTGACATATGAAAACCTTTTGGTTACCCTAATAGAGTAAAGTTTTGTGAATCATGGCCCTGAGATTTAGTACCATATTTCCCATGTTTCGAGTTGATCTATAATCCCTTAATAAAAAATATTTACTGTTAAAAGACATTTTGTTACAATTCGGCATCAGCTTTTGAAATAAATAAAATGTGGGTTTTCAGTCCCAAAGGGGGATAAATGTTTACTTGAATAGTGGATCTGGACTGAGATGCGAGTCCTTTCCACACTTATATTAGCCTTAAAAGTTGCCTAGGGATTCCCGTTAATGTTTTAGAACCCAGCGAGGTTCGGGATTACTTCGCGGCTGATCACCGGCTGTAATCCGTAGCGTCATAAAATGTTTTTGATTAAGACATGATTTTAAAATTGTTTTGATGCAAGCAAAATGATGTCATCTCACATAGTTTTATCTCTCGTTATCATTAGTTATGTCTTCCCATTGTCATTCTTAAAAGTATATCTCAATTTATGTTTTGTGTCGTACTGTTAGCACTTGTTGAGCATTTGGCTCACTTCTTGCTTTACCCTGATATTACAGCTAGCAGCTATGGTTAGATTCAAGCAGACTGCCCGTAAGACCTGTGATGCTGATGCTTATGTTTGAGCTCAGATAGAATAAGTAATAATAGTTGTGTGAGGACTCGGTATTTGTAATCAGATGTAATTGTTCGTAGTGTTGGGCTGTTCCAAACCCTAAACTGTAAGATCTTGGAGTTGGCTGTGTATTCTTCATTAAAATGATGTAATAGCTATATTTATTTTGCTATTTAAGTTGGGGGTGTGACAGGTTTTGGTATCAGAGCTACGGTTTAGAGTCCCTGGACAGCCCAAATAGGTTATAGGATTTGTGTGTAGGTTATAGATATTATGCGAGAGAGTAGGTAAAGTAAATTATTATTAATACTCCTCTTATTGGTTGTCAGCAAAGGGCGCATTCCTCGTCATCCTCTGGGTCGGACGACACTATGGCTTTCTCTGTGTATGCTGAGTTGAGGCACGAGTTCGACTTGCTTCAGGGCAAGTACGACCGACTGATAGACCGACTGTAGAACGTGTATCCGGACAGCCGAAACTACGAAGGGAAGCCCAAAGTGCAGATGACTGCGAGACTTGAGACCTGGGTTCAGTACGTCAACACTAAGCTAGAGGAGATGCCAGCGCACCGGGACCGCACCAGCCAGTATGTCATTCAGATGGTGGCGGATGAGCTCCAGAACATTGTGAAGATGCTTCGAGAGGAAAAGACTACCAAGCCCTGTTCAGATGGAGTGGAGCCTTAGTTCTTTCCATTTACCTTTCATGTTGTTGTACTATCAGACTCTATGGAATCCCCAGTTGTTTCCGTTTTTCCTTTAAATAAGCCTGTTATTCTTAGAAACAGACTATATCCCAATCCTATGTACTGTGACCTTTAAAATTTCAATAATTATGTGCTATTGTTCCATTTGCTCTCAACTGTTATTTTATGTTTTTATCATCATATCTACTTAATTTAGAAACTTGACCCCATATGTAAATGAGAATGCCATGCGATACCATCGAATCATTTTATCATTCATATATATTTTGACACAACTGTTATTTCAGGATCATGCCTCCCAAAAAGAAGAACCCAACAACCACCTCCACCACGGACCCAAATATTCTTCGACTACTGGAAACCTTGCAACAGCAAACCAATGATATAGCTCAACAACAACTAACTCTTCAACAACGAATTGAAAACCAAGATAACCGTGAGCCACACCAACCACCTGAACCACCAGTACCACCTAGACAAATTGTCACTTTCAAGGCTTTTTAGAATGTGAATCCACCTGCATTTCATGATACCACTGATCCAGTGATAGCTAACACATGGATCAAGGAGATGGAAAGGGCTTTTGAGTTGGTACAGTTAGGAGACGATCAGAAGACGCCGTATGCTACTTACTTCTTGAAAGGAGAAGTTATCTATTGGTGGGAATCAGTAAAGGCTATGGAAGTCACTCAGCAGGTTTCTTGGGAGAGATTTAAGAAGTTATTTCTGGACAAGTATTACCCTAAGTACATGCAGAATCAGATGGAGCTAAAATTTCTTGAGTTGAAGCAAGGGAACATGACTGTATTGGAGTATGAGAAGAAGTTCACTGAGTTGTCAAGGTTTGTGACAAAGTATACCAGCACTGAGGAGGAAAAAGCAAAGAAATTTCAGCAAGTATTAGAGCCTTGGATCAGAGATAGGGTGGCTATGTTTGAGCTTGAAACTTATGCGGGAGTAGTACAGAAAGCTACTCTGATTGAGAATAATGGGATGCAGTCAAGGAAAGAGAGGGTTAACAAGAGGAGGAAGGTTCCATTTTATGGAGAAAAGTCCGAAGCCGGAAGTTCACAAGATCGGAATATAAAGAGGATTGGTTTCCAGAAGGGCGGAAATTTTCAAAAGAAGGGAAATTTGGGCAAAAGGCAAGAATCAAAAGGGAACAACCAGGCAGGCCAAGGGCAAGTTGGAGAAAACAGGTTCCAGAGACCGGAATGCAAGCACTGTGGAAGAAGGCACCCCTGAGTGTGCAATAAGCTGAGCATGACCTGTTATAGGTGCAATGTGATATCCCGTATTTTCAGAATTATTATTATTAATATTTGAATATGTTTATGTGATTTTCTGATTTAGAAGGAATAAAATGGTGGATATTTAATTCCTATTTGACGAGTTTGTGTTATTAATTGGTAATGTGCTAATTGTTGAGTGTTATATCGGTCCTTGTTAATATCTGAAAATATTTCCTTAAATGTATTATTTTCAAAAGTTTATTTGAAAACCGATCATTTTATTGATATCGGTAAATTGAGTTCGTTTAGTAATAGTGGGGATTGGATGGATATTATGTCTGCTATGTGTTGTATGTAATATTAATTGTGTGTGACTTAGTTGTGATTGAGGATTATTTGTATTATTAATTACTGAGTCGTATCGTTTTGTTTTTGTCTTTAAAAGTGATTTTATTGAAAATCTAATTTCATAAATATTTAAATTATCTTTCAAAAATATTTTTATGACTTTATAATTACAATAATTATTTTTGGGATTTTATAAAATTTAGAAATCAATATTTCATCAATTATTTAGCCCTGTATGATTTTTAGATTTCATTTATTTATAAAATCCATATTTAATTCCAAAATTCTTCAAAAATTATGAAACTCATATTTATTTAAGTTTGGAATATTCTGAGAATTTTAAAATTATTTTGGAAATTTTTAGGATTAATTTTAACCGCGCGTTGAATCGTTTAATTGATAAAAGCGGGTATAAATTGCGTTTCAAAAATTATTTTAAAATTTTGAAATTTATGTTTTTATAAACTTCGGGATATTTGTAATATTTTAAGACTATTTTTGTAATTTTCTGAATTTGTTTCAAGTGCAGCTCGGTTCATTAAATTGTGTAATGCGGGTATAACGCGCAAGTCAAAAATGCTTTAAAAATTATAAAAATTTTATTTTATTAGTTTTTAATTATTCTGAGAATTTTAGAATTTGTTTGGTAATTTTCTGATTTTATTTACCGGCGCGTTTATTCGATAAGTTGAGAAATGCGGGGCAAAACATAATTTTCAGATATAAATAAGAATACGTTGCTGTTATCTGTTGAAAAAAAAAACAAAAAAAAAAACAAAAGAGAAAACGTGGCAGGAGGCCACCACCCCACCTGCCACCCGTGAACTAAACAAACCCCCCCCCCCAATTTCCTTTTACCAAAAAATTTCTCCCCCCTCTGTCTCTCTGTCTCTCTCCCTGTTTATATACTTTTAATTTTCAAAAATTCATATCTTCTCAACCGTATATCCAAATTTCAATTGGTATATATATAAACGATCAGCGCTTCGATACCTACACATAGGTATATATATTGCAAGGTTTTGAGAAGAAAAATTGCGGGGCATATTTCCGTTATATTTCCATTTTAATTTATTTTCGGGGCGTAGAAAAAGAGTTTGGAGGTGGTGATTACTCCACATGGCATCTCAGCGTGTATATATCTATCGCTATTAATTTCAGATTTTTCTGGAGATATTTTCCGGACATCAGATTTTCTCTTCGGGGTGATCAGAATTTATTTTGGGTAACGATTCCGAAATTCCGCTTTCGTACTTGTGTATTATAGCATGTTAATGTTTATATATTTATTTCATATTTTTTAGAAATTGTTGGAGAAGTCACTTTTGGTCCGAGTTTTGGTTCAGGTGGCCGTGTTATTCATTTCTGGAGTGTTTATACGCGTAAATATAAATTATTGTGTTGATTGTTGTTGGTTGTGTCGATATGATATCGACTGGCATTCCGAGAAATAGAGGAGGTGCTGTCCGATTTCCAAGAGAATATTATTTTAAATTATTTTCCAGGCTCAATAATTCTTATAAAATTATTTCGAGTGTTCGAGCACTATTATTTAGTTATAAATGATTCAGAGACTTGTTTTAATTCCGAAAAATGTTCAAAAATTCATAATAAATAAACCGTTCGTCCGTTTAATACGAAACGAACGCCTCTAGACTCAGAAAAATATTCCGCTTTCAATAAAAATACTTTCGAGACCCAAATCCTTTTGTTTCGAAAGGTCGCTTGTTTTACGAATGATTCTAAGTCGATTATTCATCGATAAATCATATTTTTGACCTGATTTCAGTTTTAAGCGTACCGAGTCGAATGTTTTGACGAACCGAGTCATCTGTGATATGAATTATGTGATACGTGGATTATGTGCTTACGTGCTATGTGAATTATGTGCATATGTGGATCAAGAGTCCTGTATTTGTCTGTTATATTTATGTGCGGGCTATCGTATGGGTAGACGATAGGCTTTTGACGCGTAGTTCGTCGAGTGGTTATCGATTAGACAATTAAAGTTCTATATTTTAATTATAGGTGCGGATCATTCGAGTTGATCAAGACAAGATGTTGGATAAAGAGTGAGATGGAATGGAATTGGATAACTGGCTTCTAGAAATTGCAGGAGCGGCATATCAGTCAAGTGTTGAAAAGAAGGACGGTGATGTTTTAAGACAGAATGTCAGAATAGATGCGTCTTTACGAGTGTGACTAACTGCTAAAAACCCAAAGGCAAGTACCCCTGACTTCACTTATTGTTCAAGTGACGTTATTTCGAATCATATTATGCAAGTATTGCTTTCCCTATCTCAGTTTAGAATCGATAAATGTTTTACATATCGCTGAATTAAATAATTCTGTTTATGCAAATACTCATCTGCTATTCTATATTCAGAATAGTCAAGTGATTTTACTTATCCAATTTCTGGATTTATAAATGTTTTGGATTTTGAGAAAGTGATTTGGTTGTGAATATTCCTACCCAAGTTAATGGGGGAATAAAATTATTTCGGGTGTCGAGTATTATGACCCCTTTTCAATAAAAGGTTTTGAGATTTGATGGTTACTGGTAGCGTAAGAGGCCGAGGCACCGGTCCAGCGTGAGCTATTATACGGAAGTGCAATACAGAAGTGTAATATTTTACAAGGCTAGTTATGCCTTTTTCTGGCGCCCTATAGGTACCGTATGTCTACGGGATACGGGTAGTACCTATATTTACGGTATACTGCGGGATACCGGTGCTGTTTCATGACTGATCATCAGGAACAACATAGTGCATAATTTGGTTCCAATCGAAATTATTATATTGATTTTGACATCTTACAAGGAATGATTTATTAAGTATTTTATTTTTGGATAAAAGATGAAATGTGGTTTTGATTCAGTTTCTTATTTTGAGGATACTTAGTTTGTTGTTAAATATCAAAGATGGTATTAGTACCGATGATTGGTGTTGACTTCAGTATGGAATGTTGTGAGCATCAAAGTTCGTAGTGATATCTAATTTGATATGATAACAAAATAAGTATTAATTTCAAGAGTTCAGTTTTGAGTAAAGTTTACGATTCAATCCATAATCATTGTTTCATGTTAGAATTGTTTACGATATTTCCGTAAACACTGTTTTACGAGTTTTATTCTCGTCAAGATTCAAAGTAGTGCTGAAGCATTTCGCTCAAAAATATCAAAATGGTTTTGAATACAATTAAGGAATCAATTATGGGGTTCCACTACTATAATTTTATGATTCAGCAATTATGATTTTTAAATGTTCTGCGCTGATGCAGATGTCGGTTTTATATCAAAACGACCCTATATATGTTATAATTAACTTGCTGAGCATTTCTTCCGCTCATACTTGCCTGTTTTTAAATTTAACCTCCAGTGAGGATTAGCTTGCGCTGTTTAGCTGCGTAATTCGAGGAAGCAAAGAAAAAGCTTTTGGAAGATGGTTGATCCAGGGTTTGCGGGCTAGTGTAAGTTTTATTGTGTAAAGTTGTTTATATTATATTATATTATATTATAGTTGTGTATTTTATTTGGGCCTAGTATACTTCATTTCGAAGTTATACTAGTGGGTTTAGTTTTGAGTTGGAATTTATTAAAAAGAGTTGTAAAAGAAAGTGAAAATTTATTGATGGAATTTGGCATTCTTGTTTCTAGAACTGTAACCTTAAAAGATCTTGGATTAGTTTGGGGTCATAAATGATAAATATCTTCCGCTGACATTTATTATTTGATTAAACAGGTTATTTTGGATTGAGGTTTTATAGTGACGACCAAATCTTCTGACCCCAGATTTGGGGGCGTTACATGCAATCAGAAGGGACATTTGGCAAATGAGTGCAAGATGCCGAAGCCAGGAGTTACGTGCTACAAGTGTGGGAAGACTGGACACACAGCTAGGGAGTGCAAGGCAACCGGACCAGTCAAAGCTCTAATGAATGTGGCAAGTACTAGTGCGAGTGTGCCAGCCGAGGTATTGGCATTACCTCCACCACCCGCACCAACCCCGCAAGCAACAACAAGGACATTTGATCTAAAGATGAAGGATGCTGTCCAGAATTCTGAGGTGATAGCAGGTACACTTTTACTCAATAATGTCAAAGCTAAAGTATTGATTGATTCGGGAGCAATAAGATCTTTCATACCAGAATCTTTTGTTGATAAGCTCCAATGTGATAAAATGGTTATGAGTGAGGTAGTAAATGTGGTAATTGCGAACCAAGAGAAGATTCATGTGAATCAATTTTGTCCAAAGTGTGAGATTGATATTTCGGGGTATAAGTTTTCAGCCGACTTTATACTCTTCAAGTTGGGAGAGTTTGATATAATTTTAGGAATGGATTGGTTAGGAGAGAATAGCGCTCAGATAAATTGTAAGACCAAGAGAGTGTATTTAAAGACGAAGAGTGGAGAGAAGGTAGTATTTAAAGGGCAGAGGCAAGAGCAACTATTTCTTATAATTGTTCAGGAAAAGAAGTTACTTAGAAAAGGTTGTGAGTCGTTCCTGGCATATGTAGTGGATTCAGAGAGAGGCAGCCCCAGCATGGAAGATATTCCTGTAGTTAACGAGTTCCCCGATGTATTTCCCGACGAACTACCAGGCTTACCACCAGATCGACAAATTGAGTTCGAGATCAACCTTGCTCCAGGCACGTAACCAGTTTCAAAGGCCCCATATAGGATGGCACTAGCATAAATGAAAGAGTTGGCGAGCCAGCTACAAGAATTATTGGATAAGGGAGTGATACGGCTAAGTGCGTCACCATGGGGAGCACCTGTTCTGTTTGTAAAGAAGAAAGATGGGAGTATGCGACTATGCATAGATTATCGGGAGTTGAATAAGGTAACGATCAAGAACCGCTACCCGCTACCAAGGATAGATGACCTTTTTGATCAGTTGAAGGGAGCAAAATACTTTTCGAAGATTGATTTGAGATCGGGATACCATCAATTAAAGATCAAAGAAGAAGATATTCCCAAGACCGCATTCAGGACCATATATGGGCATTATGAATTCCTAGTAATGCCGTTTGGATTGACCAACGCTCCGGCCGCATTTATGGATCTGATGAATCGGGTATTTAAGAAGTATTTGGACAAATTTGTCGTGGTATTCATTGATGACATCCTTATTTATTCTAAGTCGGAAGAAGAACATAAGCAGCACCTCTGGATAGCATTGGAGATACTCCGACAAGAGAAGTTGTATGCCAAGTTTACCAAATATGAGTTTTGGTTAAAGGAAGTTCAATTTTTGGGGCATGTTATTGGAAATGAGGGAGTTAAAGTGGATCCGGCAAAGATTGAGGCAGTTATAAGTTGGGAGAGGCCAAAGACTCCTACGGAAGTGCGAAGTTTTCTAGGATTGGCCGGATACTATAGAAGATTCGTCAAGGATTTATCGAAGATCGCCACGCCATTGACCAAGTTAACCAGAAAGAATCAAAAGTTTGAATGGAGTGCAGAATGTGAAGATAGCTTTCAAGAGTTAAAGCAGAAGTTGGTAACAGCTCCGGTGTTGGTACTTCCAGATGATCAAGGGAATTTTGTAATATTCAGCGACGCTTCACATAAGGGTTTGGGTTGTGTGTTGATGCAACACAGTAAAGTGATCGCATATACGTCAAGACAGTTGAAACCACATGAGTTAAAGTACCCGACGCATGACTTGGAACTAGCCGCCACAGTGTTCGCACTTAAGATTTGGAGACATTACCTCTACGGAGAGAAGTGTGAAATCTACACGGATCACAAGAGTTTAAAGTACATTTTTACTCAGAAAGAGCTCAATATGAGGCAGAGGAGATGGCTGGAATTGATCAAGGACTATGACTGTTCGATAAATTACCATCCTGGAAAGGCGAACGTAGTGGCCGATGCTTTGAGTAGGAAGGAGAGATTGAATATGATGATAACATCAAAAGAGTTATCTGAAGAAATCGAAAAATTGGAATTGGAACTTTGTGCTTATGGAAAAGTCGAGGAAGTTTGTCGTGCAATGACCTTTCAGCCAACACTAGTGGAAAAGATAAAGAAGTGTCAAGAGGAAGTAATGGAAAAAGAGAAGAATCAGTTATCTGGAGAGGAGATTAATACTCAAAAGGATGAGCAAGGGATACTAAGGTTTTCATCCAGAATATGGATTCCCCATGTACCTGAATTAAAGAATGAGATCCTCCATGAAGCCCACAATTTGAAATTTTCAATCCACCCGGGAAGCACCAAGATGTATTGAGACTTAAAGAAGAACTTTTGGTGGCCAAATATGAAGCGAGACGTGGCAGAATGGGTTGCGAAGTGCTATACTTGTCAGAAAGAAAAGGCAGAACATCAATGACCAAGCGGATTAATTCAGCCCCTGAAGATTCCAAAATGGAAATGGGAAAATATCGCTATGGACTTTATACTAGGACTACCGCGAATGAAATCCGGACATGACGCAATATGGGTTATAATTGATCGTCTTACGAAGTCGGCGCATTTCCTTCCAATAAACGAGAAGTCGTCATGTAACAGCCCGCACTTCCGGACCATTAACTCAAAACAGAAACTAAAAGCAAATACAATTTCTTGATTAAAAAGTCTATTACAGAGGTCATTATACAAAAGCGCAGCTAACGGAAACGGTCCAAAAGTCAATCTACTCCAAAACTAAGGTCCTCGAACTCCAATGCTATACAACTCGAATCTCGGACGAAACCTGAGATTGTAAGTAATGAGCTATAAAGCCCAGCAAGAAAATAATCGATCCAACTAGTAGGCCAAGTAACACATACACATATTAAAAAAATACGATAATTAATATGATACGATATAAGAAACAAACACTTTTGATACATATTCTTATTCTTATTCGATACACATAGCACATAAACAACAATAATTCAAAATCCATAACCCACGCCACGACCACTACAACCCGGTGATAACGGTCCTAAATTTTCATAAAACTGTCACTACAATCCGGTGACTGCGGTCCTAAATTCTTATTCGATATTTTCACAAACCATGGCACAAATCAGAGATCTAAAATTATCGTCTACACACCACATATATACAACAATACGTATACTTGTAACACATAATACATTCAAAAATATCATCACTTAGCCCATATTTTGATAATCAAATATAAACGCATAACATACAATTTTGAAAACACTAGCAAGATCGATCGAAAACTTACCTCTAAAACTGAACAGATCTGAATATAGCCTTTTTGACCCTGTAAACGATGTTTTCTTGAAAAACACGAAACACAAAAGTTGTAGAGAACGAAAAGACCTCTCCGAAAAGTCCAGAATCACTGAATTCCGACTTACGATGAATTTTCTACGAATTTTACAAGACTGCTGATTTTTGCTGAGAAGAGCCCTACGAATTCTTATATAAGAAACGAGAAAGACGAATATGGTGTATTTATAACGATACAAAACCCCATATCTTAACCTACAAGTTATCCATATTAGAATTGGATCCAAATTTTAGGCTCATTAGTCTAATTCAATTTTAAATCCTAGTCCTTGTCTAATTTTAATTCTTTTTATTCTATTATTCAATTAATAATCTAATTCTAAAAATTACGGGATATTACATACTACCCTCCTTAAAAAGAATTTGGTCCCCAAATTCCCAACAATCCTAAAGTTCGAGACACATCTACCCCATCTACCCCATGATCTACCAAAGGTCAAACTATGGTCTACAAGATCGAATCCTAGGGAATGTACTAGTCTCATACCTAATACACTCCGAAAGACAGCCTGCTCTGATACCAACTGTAACGATCCACACTTCCGGACTATTAATTCTAAATCAAAACTAAAATAAAATACAATTATTAATCCACAATTCTATTACAACGATGACTATTACAAAGGTCATTATACAAAAGCGCAGCTAACGGAAACGGTCCAAAAGTCAATCTACTCCAAAACTAAGGTCCTCGAACTCCAATGCTATACAACTCGAATCTCGGACGAAACCTGAAATTGTAAGTAATGAGCTATACAGCCCAGCAAGAAAATAATCGATCCAACTAGTAGGCCAAGTAACACATACACATATTAAAAAAATACGATAATTAATATGATACGATATAAGAAACAAACACTTTTGATACATATTCTTATTCTTATTCGATACACATAGCACATAAACAACAATAATTCAAAATCCATAACCCACGCCACGACCACTACAACCCGGTGATAACGGTCCTAAATTTTCATAAAACTGTCACTACAATCCGGTGACTGCGGTCCTAAATTCTTATTCGATATTTTCACAAACCATGGCACAAATCAGAGATCTAAAATTATCGTCTACACACCACATATATACAACAATACGTATACTTGTAACACATAATACATTCAAAAATATCATCACTTAGCCCATATTTTGATAATCAAATATAAACGCATAACATACAATTTTGAAAACACTAGCAAGATCGATCGAAAACTTACCTCTAAAACTGAACAGATCTGAATATAGCCTTTTTGACCCTGTAAACGATGTTTTCTTGAAAAACACGAAACACAAAAGTTGTAGAGAACGAAAAGACCTCTCCGAAAAGTCCAGAATCACTGAATTCCGACTTACGATGAATTTTCTACGAATTTTACAAGACTGCTGATTTTTGCTGAGAAGAGCCCTACGAATTCTTATATAAGAAACGAGAAAGACGAATATGGTGTATTTATAACGATACAAAACCCCATATCTTAACCTACAAGTTATCCATATTAGAATTGGATCCAAATTTTAGGCTCATTAGTCTAATTCAATTTTAAATCCTAGTCCTTGTCTAATTTTAATTCTTTTTATTCTATTATTCAATTAATAATCTAATTCTAAAAATTACGGGATATTACACGTCATTGGACAAGTTGGTTCATCTGTATGTGCATGAAATCGTACTAAGGCATGGAGTACCCGTATCAATAGTTTCAGACAGAGATCCCTGATTTAACTCGAGATTCTGGAAGCAATTTCAAGAATGTCTTGGCACAAAGTTGAATATGAGCACGGCGTACCACCCGCAGACTGATGGCCAGAGTGAAAGGACAATTCAAAAAATTGAAGACATGTTGCGCATTTGTGCAATCGATTTTGCAGGAAGTTGGGATGACCATTTGCCGTTGATTGAATTCTCTTACAACAACAACTATCATTTCAGTATCGGCATGCCACCATACGAAGCTTTGTATGGGCGAAAATGTAGATCACCAACAAGTTGGGATGAAATAGGAGAAGGAAGAATTCTCGGCTCGGATTTGGTACAACAGTTGCATGACTCGGTCAAGTTAATTTAGAAAAGGTTGCTTGCTGCTCAAGATAGATAGAGGAAGTATGCAGATCCAGCGCGTAAGGACGTTCAATTCCAAATTGGCAAAGCTGTGTTGCTGAAGGTATCACCTAGAAAAGGGTTGATGAGATTTGGCAAGAAAGGGAAGTTAGCACCTAGATACATAGGTCCTTTTGAGATTTTGAGTCAAGTAGGAAAGGTGGCCTACGAGTTGGCCTTACCACCTCAGTATCAGCATGTGCATAAAGTGTTCCATGTGTCGTTGCTTAAGAAGTACAATCATGACGCTAGCCATGTGATAGAATATGAACCTGTAGAAATTCAGGCAGACCTGTCATTTGTGGAGCAACCGGTTAAAATACTCGACTGGCAAGTAAAGAGTCTTAGAAATAAGTCAGTAAAGTTAGTAAAAGTACTTTGGAGGAACCCTAAGGTCGAAGAGTCGACTTGGGAGTTAGAGTCTGATATGCGTTCCCGGCATCCTCATCTTTTCTCTTAGATTCTGGGGACAGAATCCCTTAAGGGGGAGAGGATGTTACGACCGACATTTTATGTAATATTATTTGTGGATTTGGTATAATATTAAAGTCAAATGAAAATATATTCAATGATTGTACGCTAGTGTGAGTGAAAATTTCTGCATTATAAATTTGCTTTGTGTAGTATATGATTTTTCAAAGCAAGAGTTTATTTAATTTCTTTATTTTTGATTTATAAGGAATATTCTAAGCTTTGGAAAAATTTTCTTTTAAAAGGTATTTTGTTCACAAATTTTGAAAATGATTTTATAAAGTCTCTAAAAATCCAAGTTATTTTATGGTATAAATTTTATAATTTTTGAACTTGTATTTTATTTTATAAAAATAAATCATTATAAATTTTAGTTGTCATATTTAGCAAATTACAAGAAAGCCCTTGCATGCAAACCACCCTCTCATTCTTTTCAAGGACAAAGAGGACAATTCCAACCCCACAAACTCTTATTTCTCTAGCCAATTTCCTTCTTTACCCTTGCATGCAAAATGCACCAAGTATAAGTGGAGGGATAGACTTGTCAATTCTCCTTTCTACTCAAATTTTGTTAAATCAAATACCATAAAAACAAGCAAATGTCATGATCATTCTCATACTCCACCCACACCTCACTCTCTCCTCCCTCCCCTTCTCCCTCCTCTCGGCCCTCCCTCCCCCTCACTCTCGGCCTTTAGCCGAGAACCACCCCTCCCCATTTTTCTTCATTTCTCCACCAAGCTTCTACTCTTTATACAAGTAAATGTTATCTCCCATACCATGATCATTCATATTTCAAAGAGTTTTGAGTAGAAAGTTTAAGTTTAAGGGTTGCATGTAAAGGTTTTAGTGAAACTCAAAATACAATCTTGATTCTTATGGATTTAAGGTTGTTTTTTAGAGGACTACAATGAATGGATAAGTGCCAAGTCTTGAGAAGGAAACTCTTGATGATTTAATGGCCATTTCCATCCATTTCATTCGGCCATGACCATATGGGAGCCGAATGAATGGTCCTTGAAATCATTCTTGTTATTTTGATCAATTTTTTGCATGTTTATGTGATAATGACTTGAATTTTGTGGTGAAAATTTGATAAAACTCCTTGCATGCTAAGTGATCATCTAGGTATACCTTATGCTAGGCTTGCATGTCAATTTTAAGATGGAATATATGTAGAAAATGTGTTGTTTTGGTTTGAAAAACCCGAAGGCATGCATGCATGAGGATTTCTCTCAGAATGTTGTAAGATTTTGATCATTTGGAAAGATTTTGTTAGTGAGCCTTAATTTCAGTAGGTATAATGTGTTAATATTGATTTATGCTTCTTGCTGCATGGTAATAATTCGTGATTATCTTTTATAAAAATGCATACCTTGTTGTTTCAAAAGCATGAAGATTTGTGATTTGTGAAGTGTAGATTCTCTTGTTTTGCCATAATTGTACCTTAGGTAAGGATGATCTCACCCAAGGTTATTTTGAGAATAAGGGAGTTAGTTCAGTAGATTACCATGTTTAAGTCTTGGTTTGAGTATTGCGTTATTGGTAGTTGAGTTTGTCAAGTCAAAACCTTGGAGAAATGAGAGTTATAGTTTCTGCAGAAAATCAGTTTAGTATCCTGAGGTTTAAAGTGAGTTTTGACCATGTCATTGGTGTGCACTTTGAGGCCCAAGCAACCAGAAGTTAGTATTGGGAGTATATAAAAGGTTTTAGGAGTTGGTTGGAGGTTTGCATGTCATTTGGTTAGGTGCACAAGTAGAATAACAAAATCTGTCCAGCAGGGGACAGTTTTGTTGCAATTTAGAAATAGGGAGATTTGACCATGTCATGGGTAGGCCCTCATTATGCCCTATTGGTCCTTAGTTAGAGGGAGTGTCAGAGAAGTTTTTCCAACCATATTTCATAGGATATGAGTTAGAACCATGTGTCACAAGTTAATTCAAGTCAGGGCATTTTCTGCCCAGAAAAACAGGAGAACCTTGGACTTTTTGCTTAGGCCCAAGAAGACCCAAGCCAGGCCCTTGAGCCACATCAAGTTTGTGAGATGCCCTTAGGTCAGGAGAGTCTTGAGTAAAAGTTTTGAAGGAAAACTTGTAGTTGAAGAGTGCCTAATGCACTCAAGAAACTATAGTTTTCATTCTGAAATTTGCACCAATGAGCACTATCACTTATCACATAGTTTTAGAACACTTAGAAGTGAGTATTAGGTCGACCACCATAGTTGTAAGATAGTATAAGGTCAGTAGAGCAAAAGGCACAAGTGAGGGTCAATAGGTTTTGGATAATTTAGGAAAGGCACATTGAGTTAGGAAGCCAAAATTTGAAGACTTTGTCTAGTTTAGTGACCAAGTGACTTAAGTTGTGAGTCGAGATCATCCAAGCTTAGTGTTGCATTATGGTGTTATTTGGTATTAATATACGATATGTGATTATGTGGCTACGTGTGTACATTTGAAATATAAAGGTGGATATAAATTAGGTGCGTATAGGCCTAAGTGCCATCCATGTTTAGTTTCGGGTTGTAAATAGGTTAAGATGGTAAAAATATATTATAATGAGGATTATTATTATTTATGTTGGATCTCGAGTGAGGGAAAACTTACCATAAAAGTCGAGTGAAGCTCCAGTTGCTCCTACCAGTCAGACCCGACCAGCCTATCTCAAGGCAAGTGATTCAACTTGACCTTCGTATTTACTATAAACAGTTCATATATATATATCGATGCAATTATCCTGAGTCATTTTGATATATTTAAATCAAGCGTATCTTTCGTTTATCTTTGAATTATATAGAAATTCCATGAACCCTCGAGTATGTAATGCAAGTAGTTCAAAAGTCTTTTCATGATAGTTAAATGCCATGATAAAATGAAGAGTTGTTATATTACTTAATTGATCCTCTTGATTAACATGCTCATGATTCCTAAGTATTGATATCTCATCCTGATACTTGAACCCCTATAGAACCTTACCTTGAACTCTGATAGTCAGAAACTTACCAACATGATTCCTCATTGATTGATACCCTCTTTCCTATCCTAACGCTTGACAATTCTGATATATATATACATCCTGAGGTAGAGATCATTACCTTAACACCCATAGTATTCGTGAAGCTTATCTTCTTAATGATCCAACACCTGTACCTTGATGAGAAACCATTGTTTTAAGCTGATCACCGGCTGTAATCCGTAGCGTCATAAAATGTTTTTGATTAAGACATGATTTTAAAATTATTTTGATGCAAGCAAAATGATGCCATCTCACATAGTTTTATCTCTCGTTATTATTAATTATGTCTTCCCATTGTCATTCTTAAAAGTATATCTCAATTTATGTTTTGTGTCGTACTGTTAGCACTTGTTGAGCATTTGGCTCACTTCTTGCTTTACCCTGATATTACAGCTAGCAGCTATGGTTAGATTCAAGCAGACTGCCCGTAAGACCTGTGATGCTGATGCTTATGTTCGAGCTCAGGTAGAATAAGTAATAATAGTTGTGTGAGGACTCGGTATTTGTAATCAGATGTAATAGTTGGTAGTGTTGGGCTGTTCCAAACCCTAAACTGTAAGATCTTGGAGTTGGTTGTGTATTCTTCATTAAAATGATGTAATAGCTATATTTATTTTGCTGTTTAAGTTGGGGGTGTGACAGAATAAGTGTTCTAACTTTGATGCCATTCCTATAATGAGTCAGCACATCGGGTATGCTATTAATAACCAAACTCATTTTGATTTTGCAAGTGATGTGCTAGGCTTTATTGGGGATAGGATGACAGAGGATAGGAATGTTGTGTACTTTGCTAGATTCTATCAACTTATATATACCTTTTCCTATGCTAATGACTTTCAACTAGCCAGTTCTTTATTTTCATCTTTTAAACTTGCAAAACGGGCTTTTAATGACTTGGTAAATGCTGACCTTAAGAAAATGGTGGTTAGACCTTTACAGATTCCTCAGTCTGTAAAACAAATCCTGGTAAATGCTGATCCTCAGACCTATAGATCTGTTTATCCTGATGTTCAATCTACCACCACATTTCAAACATCACACCAATCATCAGAACAAACCATAGATACATCTATACCTCAACCCTCCCTCAGAACATATCTTAAAACATATCTCACACCTTCACAGACAGCTCAACCTTCATCCTCAGCACCTACTGTGAAGCCTTCATCTTCCAAGCCCAAGAGGACAAAGACTGTTCCTCATACACCACTAAAGAGAAGGAGAATTGTTCTGAGAGATGAGTCTGATAGTGAGAAACAGGTTTCTGCATCAGAACCTGTTGTTACAGAAGCTGATAAGTTTCCTTCTCAGAAGGATTCTGGAATTGGGGGATCTAAGCTTCTCAAAAGGCTTAGAAGAATGACTTCTGCTGAATCTCCCAAGGAATCCCCACCTTCAAAGAGATACAAGAAACAGAGAGCTAAAAGGCCAGCTTCAGATGATGAGGAAGCAGCAGCTAAGGAAGGAGTTCCGGAATCTCTGATCTCAAAAGAACCAGAATTTGCTGAAGCTACTGCATCTCCTTCTTCATTGTCCCCACCTCAGGAAGCTGCTACAGACAAGGCAAACACACCATCTGTGTCTCCTGTACATGAAACTGTATCTCCTGTAGACCCAGGTACAAGTGCTGAAATTGATATTCAAAACCTGGTTGTGCCTGAGGTTCTCTACTTAGAAGCTCCAACATCAATTAATCCATCAACAACACCTGTTATTGATGCTACTCAAACTCTAGAAATATCTACCACACCTTCTCTGCATCTAGATATTGATGATCAGAATATAGGTGAGCATCAGGATATGGCTGTTGATCAGAACTTGGAAATAGATCAGCACTTAGAGGATGATGCTGAAGCCTCGATTGCTTCTCATACTGTTGGTTTATCAGAAGATGCAGATTCTGTAAGTTCTGATGCTGCAAATGCTGATGATACTGGTGATGCTGCTCAAAATACAGATGCTGATGAAGCTGGTCCTTAAGGACATGCACCTCCACAAACTGTTTCTAAATCAGAACTAGTCAAGAAGTTTGTACGAGGAGAAGCACCAGTACCTTGGAGTGAAACTCCTAGAGGACAGGAGTGGATTAATGAATGGAACTCGGTTACCTTTGTTCCATCAGAAAAGATTCTTGCTGAGCACTTGGCAAAAGCTGATGAAATGTTAATTAATGATGATTTCAAAACACAGCTTCGAGTCACTGCATTGAGTACTAGACATCTGCAAGGTCTCCATTCAACAACTCATGCAGAGTTACGTCAAGTTAAGGAAGAATTGCTCAAGCAAGAGATGTCTAGGAAACTTGATAAGAAAAAAATTCTTCCAACCTACCTTTGACAGAGTTGCTTACATTGAGAAGACCCAAGAGAAGCAACAGTCTCAGATTGATGATATTTTGAAACATCAAGCTTCTCAGCAATCTCAACTCGATGAAATCCAAGCCTCAGTGGAATTGCTTGTCTCTCTTCTCTTACCTGCTGATGCCAAAAAGGGGGAGAAAGTAATTAAGTCCAAATGCAAAACTGATCAGATACTGAAGGGGACGGATGATGAAAGAGATGACCAGGGAAACTCTGGAATGGGTGGAGGTCATGGTCAAGGTAGAAGTTTTTCATCAAGAAGAGCTGAAATTACAAGTCACAGGACAAGTTCTGATGCTGGAAAAAGAATTACTTCTGCTACTGGTAAAAGGATAAGTTCTGATGAACTTTTGGATCTTGATGAAGAATTATCAAGACAATTATTTCTAAAGGATAATCCAGGAATGAACTTGGAAAGTCTGATGGAAGAAGAAGCTAGACTTAAGTCAGAAAAAGTCAAATCTAAATCTGAAGCTTCTGTTGGTAAAAAGGAACTTCCAAAAGTCAAAGGCATTGTGATAAAAGAAAGAACAAATCCTGAAGCAACCAAGGATAAATCACAATTACAGATAGATCCAAGGTCTAAGGGCAAAGAGAAAGTTGGTGAACCTATCAAGGTTTATGTGCCTCATGTGGATGAAGAAATTACTGTTTAAGATGCTGATCTTGCTCTGACTTCAAGAAAAATTTCTAAGACAACCTCTGACATGGCTCAAGTTGTTCAGAGTAAAGATAGAGTTAGTTCTGATATTTCAAAGAAGCAAGTAACCTCTAACATAGCTCAAGTTAACTTGATATCAGAAGATAAAACAAAGGAAACCTCTGACATTGCTCATGTTAAACTTTCAAAGATACTCCTACCAGGATTCACCAAAGCCAAACAGACTCAACCTTTGAAGACTGCTGCAAGTGGTTTTGAAGCAAGAGTGGTTACTGGAAAGGAAGCAAGAGATAAAACTGGATTGGGAAGTGCTGATGAAAGAAGAATACAAAACACAACCAATGATCCAACTTCCTTAAGTGAACCAGGTATTGGAGCAACTCCTGAAAGATTGAATCAACTAGAATCTGTACAGATGGTTTACCATACCTACTTGAAAGAACACATCTTGTTGTACTTCATGACAGATGGTAGGGTTTATCATATAAGGGAAAATACCATTCCACTGAAGTATTATGAAGAATTGGAACATATATTATTCTTACTTCAAGTGAATGACAAAATAATAGAAAGTGCTGCAAACTATTTGAAGAGTCAGATTCAGAGACAGAAAAGGCTTTATTCTGTTAAGTCTGACATCACATATCTTCCAAAGTACAGAGATCACAAGGGTGATATTGTTGAGATGAAGCCTAACTCTGCTAAGATTATAACTACCGTTCTGGGTTACAGGGCTGTGGAATTCAATCTTGAGTCTGACAAGGCATATTTGATCAGACTGGATCAGGACATAAAGAAAGCTAAAATTAATGATCTCAGGGCTGCAATCTTTCAAACTAGTGAAGATTCTGCAGAACTTAAAGATGCTAAAAGGAGGATGATTGATGAACTCAGATATGCTGAGAGATGTTTGTTGAAGAACTATCTCAGAACAACTCCTGACATCAGAGAGATCAGAAGATGAAGCCAAGTCAAGATCTACAACTGCTCAAATTCTAATATGAATACAGACTGAAGTTGTTATCAAAAGTTAAAGTTGGTAAAGCTTTAAGGACTGTAAGTTGTAGTTATCTAGTCAAATTTTTATGCATTTGTACTTAATGTTTTTGACATCATCAAATATCTGTTAACTTGTATATTATGCTAATTTACAAGTTGGGGGAGATTGTTAGATATATTTGATAATTTTATGTCTAATATGATTTATGTTTAGTTTTCAGATCTTACTTAAATAGGACAAATCAGTACTTAACTGAAATCAGCACTTATACTGAAGTCAGAACTTAAGTTATCAGTACTTAAGGTTCAGGAGATATTTATCAGAAGATAATATCAGGACTTAAATGAAACGTTCAGATAAGGAAGGCAGCTAATTTACAGGAAGAGAAGATCGAGACAAACATAAGAAGAGATATGCATGAAGAAGGAATTTTATGAAGAATAGAATACTTGGAAGAAAAGATATCTGATTGATATATTTTAGGAAGCAGAATTATATTCCATATCAATTAGCGATTATCTTGTAAATATTTTTGACCTGATTTCAGTTTTAAGTGTACCGAGTCGAATGTTTTGATGAATCGAGTCATATGTGATAGGAATTATGTGATACGTGGATTATATGATTGCTTTCTATGTGAATTATGTTCGTATCTGAGTCAGAATTCTTGAGTTTGACTGTTATAATTATATGCAGGCCATCGTTATGGGTAGACGATAGGGTGTTGACGCGTTGTTCATCGAGTAATTATCGTTTGGACGATTAAAGTTTTATCTTTTAATTATAGATGCGGATCATTCGAGTTGATCAGGACAAGACGTTGGATAAAGAGTGAAATGGAATGGTGTTGGTTATCAAGCTTCTAGAAATCGCAAGAGCAGCATATCAGTGAGTTGTCAAAATAAAAAGACAATGAGGTCATGAGATGCCAGACTGAGATAATCGCGATGTTGCGAGAGTGACTAACGGCTAAAAACCAAAGGCAAGTTCTCTATACTATTCTAATTCCAGAATAATTCAATGGTTTACATATCAAAATGCTTATTTATGATTATGCAAGTACTCTAATGATATTCTAAGTTCAGAATAGTCTAGTGTTTTTACTTATCCAAATGTTGGATTTATAAATGCTTTATATTTTAAGAAAAATGGTTTTGTTTTGAGTGTTCCTGCCAAAGTGCATGGGGGAATAAAAATTTAAAGGGTGTCTATTATTATGACCCCTTTCAATAAAAGGTTTTAAGATTGGATGGTTACTGGTTGAGAGGCCGAGGCGGCGGTCCAGTGTGAGCCATGTATTATACAGGATATAATACCTTGCGAGGCCAATATGTGCCTTGGGTGCCCCGTTTGTTTAGTTGGATATGCTTCGGCATACCGGTGTTGCTTCGCGGCTGATCACCAGTGGCAACACACCGTCGTTCAAGGATTCCAATCTAAATTATTATATTTCTTTTGATAATCGTATAATGAGTGATTTATCAAGTGTTTTTGTTTTGGATAAAAAGATGGAATACAGTTTTGATTCAGTTTCTGATTGATGTTGATATCTAGTTTATTGTTAAATATCAAAGGTGGTATTAGTATAGATGATTAATGTTGACTTCAGTATGGAATGTTATGAGCAGCAAAGTTCGTATTGATATTTAATTTGATATAATAACACAATGAGTATTATTATCAAGAGTTCAGTTTTGAATAAAGTTTATGATTCAGTCCATAATCATTGTGTCATGTTATTATTGTTTACAATATTTCTGTAAACACTATTTTACGAGTTTTATTCTCATCGAGATTCAAAATATTGCTGAGCATTTCTTTCGCTCATACTTGCATGTTTTTAAATTTAACCTTCCAGTGAGGACTAACTGGCGTTGTTGAGCTGGGTAATTCAAGAAAAGCAAATGATGAAGCTTTTGGAAGGTGGTTGGTCAAGGGTTTGCGGAATAGTGTAAGTTCTATTATATAAAGCCTTTTGTATATATATTATAGTTGTGTTATTTTATTGTTAGGGCCTAGTATACTTCTTTTCGAAGTTATACTAGCGGGTTAAGTTTTAAAATTATGAACTGTTGAAAAGAGTTTTCAAAGAAAGAGAAAATTTTATTTATGGAAATTGAATATTTTGTTTCTAGAAATGTAACCTTAAAAGATCTTGGTGTAGTGTTGGGGTCGCAGATGCTATATTTCAACTGCTGGCATTTATTTATTGATTTAACAGGTTGTTTTGGATTGAGGTTTTATAGTGACGACCAAATCCTCTGACCCCGGATTTGGGGGTGTTATAAAGACCATTTGTGATAGTTTGATTGCTGATAATAAGAGGTTTAGAGAAAGAAATGAATTCTTAGAAGGTGAATGAGAATGAAACAGCATGTAAGAAGGCACAACATAAAGAAACTCTGATTATTATCAAGTATGCTATACTAGAGAAAGTTCTAGAAAAAGAAAGAGAGGTGTTTAAAACATGGATGACTTTAGGAATGAAAGTTCATGATTTCATCAGTGATAAAAGCTGGAAAGAATTTCTAGGTTATAACAAATTTACTGATAGGAATATGAATAAATCCATTAATAACACTACTCCAATTAAGTTTGTTGGAACTGATGAAAGAGGAGTGGAGTCTGTCTATGAATTTTTTTCTACTTCCAACAATACTGCTAAAGAAAAAGCTGAACCTAGAGTCCCTGCTAAAAAGAAAGAAGAACCTAAAATACCAAAAATGAAAATAAAAATATAAGAATTCTCTCTAATAGTCAATTAAACAAGAAAATTTGTGAGGTAACTCCTAAGAGTCCCAAACCTAGTTCTAAGAGAGGTATAAATGGAAAATAAGGAATAAACAAGGCAAACAACTATAAGTACATTCCTAATGTTCCTAGAAAATCTTGTTTTAACTGTGGTAATACTAATCATATTTCTATCTATTGCAGGAAGCCTAAAAAGAAAGTGTCTAAGATTCCTGTGTCTGATATTAGTGGTAGATCAGTACTATACAAACCACAAAATCCTTGTTCTCATTGTGGTAGCAGTTGGCATTCTATTTACACTTGTAAAGATTATCATAATTTGTATGAAAATAATTATGTTCCTTCACCAAAATTCAATAAAATTGATATTTAAAATAGAACTGCTAAACTGAATGTGCATACTTTTTATAGAGTCAAAAATGTCAAGACAAATCCTGATGGAGTAATTCCTGATGGATCAAATCCTGACAAGAAGTTTGCTAATGTGAAATTACATAAGATTTCTAAAAGGATCCAACAAGTGTGGGTTCTTAAAAATTCTGACTGATTTTCATATTTCTGATTACAGGAAAACAAGAAGAATGTGCTTATCTTGGATAGTGGTTGTTCAGCACATATGACTGGAACTAAATCCCTGTTATCAGAATATGAGGAGAAGGCTGACCCAATGGTTTCCTATGGAGATGGTAATGTAGAAAAAATATTGGGATACGGTGATATAATCATTGAAAATGTCATCATCTCAAATGTAGCTCTGGTAGATGGACTAAAGCACAACTTGTTAAGCATTAGTCAAATTACTGACAGGGGTTACTATATCATGTTCTATGATACGCACTGTGAAGTAGTTCATAAGATCACAAAGAAAATTGTTTTCAAAGCTTACAGACATGGAAAAATTTACGAAGCCAAGCTTAAAACATCTACATATCTTTGGATGCAAATGTTTTCTTCCAAGAACACATCCTGAAATGCTTGGAAAATTTGATAGAAAAGCTGATGAAGGCATTTTTGTTGGATATTCTTCATCAAAAGCCTACAATGTTTTCAATATGAGAATGAGGACAATTGTTGAATCAATTCATGTTTCCTTTGATGACAAGAAGATCATTGGAATTGAAGAAGACTCGCATGAAGAACTTGTGTTTACGAATAAAAGACTCAAGTCAGGAGATAATTCAAATTCTATTGGTGTGTCCAATTCTGTTAACAAGTCCAATCCTGACACTGAGTCTAATCCTGATAAAGATTGTGCCCTAATTTAGATTTAGTTCATGAAGATGCACATGTTGAGGGGGACGAACATCCACATACAGAAAATGATAACTATAGTGATTCAAATTCTAATGAAGATGATGAACAAGAAAATATAGGATCCAATGGAAATTCTTTAAATACAACAGATAATAGCTCATCAATTAACAGAAAATCAAAATCAGACCGGTTACCAGTATTTACCCAGAAGCTCTTTTCAATCAGGAACAACAACACTTATAGGGGGGGCTTCACATGGAAATGACAACACAAGTGTTCGCACAAAAAAACGCAAGAATACTCGGTCACAGGTAGTATAAGATTAAGTTTAGTTCATTCCCACAGAGATTGGTTTAATTCAGATTGTGCACTTATGCAACAATGTATGATTATTATTCACTACTAAGACAAGTATCAAATTGAGTTTAATTACCTAAAAGTAATTATGCAAGAATGAATTAAGTAAGATATTAAAATCAAGTTACTTATATGAAATAAAACATGGGATTCCAACTTCATTAAATATTTATTCAGAGTTTATGCCTTTCATCATAGTATGTGACAGTTATGATAATAATCAGAAAACACGAAATTAGTACACCCTATCTTTCAATATACGTATAGCCTACCACTCTGCATCCACAAATTAGATAGAAGCCGGCAAACACCAATTATGTTTAGACCCAATATGTCTATAAGATTTGAAAACATAACGGTTTAAGAGCAAGTTATCCATTGAGATCACATAGGGCAGCATAAGATGGTTAAAATTACACTACTAATTATACATGTTAAAACATCCATAAATATATGCTAGCATGGCAAGTTCTAAACCCCTATATCCACTTTCACATTCAATAGAGATTAACAATACAACTTAGATGTTAGCTACGCATCCAAGAAGATTAAGCACAGCCATTCTGAACAGCAGGCAGGTGCGGGCACGCTGAAAGGCAACGCGAGCGCGCTGAGCCTCTACTAATTTTTTTAGCTTGACGTGAAACTTCTAAAATCAAGTCGTAGCAAGAACGGAGATCACCGCCTCACGTTTCACCGTATCTTTCCTATCTTTGATTTCCAACTCGAATTCCTGAAGTAAGAGAATCCATCGAATCAATCACGGTTTTAAATCTTTCTTTGAGAACAAATATTTAATAGCTGCATGATCAGTGTTAGCCGTCACTTTTGTTTGAAGCAAGTAAGATCTGTATTTCTCGAACCCGTAAACAACAGCCAAAAGCTCCTTCTCCATAGTAGTGTAATTCAGCTGAGCATTATTAAGGGTTTTACTAGCATAGTAAACCACATAGAAAATATTCTTCTTTCTCTAACCAAGAACAGCTTCCACTGTATAGTCTCTAGCATCACACATCATCTCAAAAGGCTCACCCCAATCAGGTGGAGTAATAACAAGTGTTGTAGTCAACTTCTTTTTCAAAATCTCGAAGGCAGCTAAACATTCTTCATCGAATTTGAGGGGAACATCCTTCTTCAACAAATTGCACAAGGGTTTAGAAATTTTGGAGAAGTCTTTAATGAATCGCCGATAAAAACCCGCATGACCAAGAAAACCGCGGATTCCTTTAACTGAGATTGGTGGATGAAGATTTTTGATATTCTCCACTTTCACCTTATCTACTTCCATCCCCTTGCTAAATATCTTGTGCCCTAGAATGATACCTTGTTGCACCATGAAGTGACATTTTTCCCAATTAAGCACCAGCTTGGTCTTAACACACCTTTTCAGCACCAAACCCAGACTATGCAAGCACTCATCATAGGAAGATCCAAAAATGGAAAAATCATCCATGAACACCTCCACATTTGTACCAATCATGTCAGAGAATATGGCCATCATGCATCTCTGAAAAGTAGCAGGTGTACCACAAAGCCCGAAAGAAATTCGATGGAAAATGAAAGTGCCAAAAGGACAAGTAAAAGTGGTCTTCTCCTGATCTTCTAGGGCAATACAAATCTGATTATAACCTGAGTACCCATCCAGAAGGTAATAATACTCATGACTAGCCAACATATCAAGCATTTGATCGATGAATGGAAGTGGAAAATGATATTTTCTGGTGGCTTTATTCAACTTTCGATAATTCATCCATACTCTCCACCCTATGACTGTCCGAGTAGGGATGAGCTCATTCTTCTCATTAGCTACAACTATAATGCCTCCTTTCTTTGGTACACACTGCACCGGGCTCACCTATGAACTGTCTGAAATAGGATAAATGATCCCTGCATCCAGCCATTTAAGAATTTCTTTCTTTACCACCCCTTTCATGATAGGATTGAGTCTTCTCTGATGTTTAACGGTAGGTTTACTTCCTTCCTCTAGAATAATTTTATGCATACAATAAGAATGGTTGATTCCCTTGATATCTGTTATAGTCTATCTGATTGCTAATTTGAACTCTCTCAAAATTTGCAAAAGCTTGTCTTCATCATAACCTAACAGGTTAGACGCAATAATAACAGGTATTATAAATGCATCGCCTAAAAATGCATACCTCAAGAGATCTGCCAGTTGTTTGAGCTCAAGTGTGGGAGCTTCTTCAATAGATGGTTTAAGACGTTCCTAAAAAAATTTTAGCTCTGCAATTCCAAGAGACTCGAATGGCATATCCAACTTCCTCTTCCACGAAGATGCATTCAATAATTGAAGTTGTTTAGCTCCTTCTTCGTCTTCAATCTCAGAGTTAAAGCTCTCTCTCAGGTAACTGACCTTAGCAATTGCTCCATCTCCGAATTCACTACCGAGTCGTCCAGTTCTACTTTATAGCACTCCTCTTCATCTATTGGGAATTTCATTGCATTGAACACATTAAAAGTGACATCCTGATCATGAACCCTCATTGTAAGCTCTCCTTTTTGCACATTGATCAAAGGTCGACCGGTAGCTAAAAATGGTCTTCCCAATATAATATGAATCTTCTTATCCTCCTCAAATTCAGAATGACAAAATCCGCAGGATAGATGAGTTTATCCACTTTAACCAAGACATCTTCCACTATACCTCTCAGATAAGTGATGGATCGATCAGCCAGTTGTAAGGAAATGTTTGTAGGTTTTGGATCAGGCAGCCCAAGTTGCATGAAGACAGATAATGGCATCAGATTGTACTAGCTCCCAAGTCGCACAAGCACTTATCGAAAGTTAACTTTCCAATAGTGCATGGTAACGTGAAGCTTACCGGATCTTTAAATTTACGAGAAAAATTTCTGTTGCAGCACCGCACTTCACTCTTCCGTTAGAGCAACGGTTTCCAACTCCTCAAGTTTCAACTTCCGAGATAGAATGCCCTTCACGAACTTCACATAGCTCGACATTTGTTTTAGAGCTTCCGCAAAAGGTATGTTAATATGCAATTTCTTGAAAACCTCCAGAAACTTGGCAAAATGCTTGTCGATCTTCTGCTTCTGATGTCTTTTTGGATATGAAGGAGGCGGATAGACCTGTTTTTTGCATGTATTCTGCTCAGGAGTAGATTGTTCAGCAGAATTTTTATTCCTTTTCACTTCTCCGTCCTTCCTATAAACATTATCAAGATTTCCATTTTCTTGTTCAGGGGAGAGCGCAGGCATACTGAGAGGTAGCGCGAGCGCGCTGAGCTTCTGTCCGCACTTCTTCGTTTTGCTTAGCTAATGTTTTTTGATGGTTAGTGACTTTCCAGATCCTAAAGTGATTGCTTTCAACTGTTTTTTTAACTTCCCTCCTTCCTAGGTTAGCCTCTGTATCACTCAGGAAGAGTTCCTTGTGGTCTATTCAGCAACGTATTAACAATTTGTCCTATTTGATTCTCCAAAGTTTTGATCGAAACAGCTTGGCTTTTGCACATTAGCCTGATTCTTCCAATTCAGATTTTTCATTAGCAGATTGACCATCACTTCCATGAGCTTGTTGTTGCATTCCTTGTGGTTGAAATTGTTGCCTTGGTGCATGCTGTTGTTGAAAACTAGGAGGGTTGAATGTCTCGGCTCCAAACTGCTGGTAAGGCTGTTGTGGATATTGCATACCACTATAATTATTGCTCCAGCTAAAATTAAGATGCCTTCAGTTATTAGGATGAAAATCGGCAGGAACTGGTTGTTGTGGTCTCTGAAAATTTCTCACAAATTGTGTTGACTCACTAGATATAGAACATTGATCCGTCGTGTGTGCACCTGCACAAAGCTCACAAACACTTTCTATCTAATGAACTCCATAGTTATCCAGAGAATCCACTTTTATAGTCAACTCCTTTAGCTGAGCTGCTATAGCCGTACTTGTATCCACCTCCAGAATTCCTGCTACATTGCCTTGTGCTAGTCTATGAGTTGGATTTTGATATTCATTAGCAGCCATCATTTCAATTAGCTCATAAGCTTCCTCATAGCTCTTAGCCCATAAGGCTCCACCTGATGCTGCATCTAGCATGGGTCTCGACTGTGCTCCCAACCCATTATAGAAGTAATTAATTACCATCCAATCAGGAATTCCATGATAATGACACTTCCTAAGAATTTCCTTGTAGCGCTCCCAAACTTCATATAAAGATTCTCCCGATTGTTGTGCAAATTGAGTTAGAGCATTCCTGATTGCAGCTGTTTTTGCCATAGGGTATAATTTAGTAAAAAATTTCTGAGCAAGATCCTCTCATGTTAGAATAGAACGTGTTGGTAGAGAGTGAAACCAGCATTTAGCTTTATCCCTCAGAGAAAATGGGAAAAATCTCACTTTCACAACATCTTCCGAAACACAGTTAAACTTGAAGGTGTCATAAAATCCCTAATATGCATATCGGGATCTTCAGTTGAAGCTCCCCAAACTGGACTGAATTTGGTACCATTTGAATCGTACCATGATTGATTTCAAAGGTATTAGCTGCAATGGTAGGTCTGACAATGGTAGACTGAATGTCATTGATTTTCGGTTGAGAATAATCTTTCAATGCTTTCATTTCTGCTGTTGGTTCTCCCATTACAATGATCACTTCCATTTATACTTTTTCTAGTGTGTCCTTACGAGATTCAGAACGTGTTCGCATACACGCTCTCTCGAATACCTGAAACACACAAGCAATGTAAAATTGATAAGAGAAATAATCTGAGTTAGTGAACTTTAACGACCACTGATGACAAGCACATAAACTAAATTTAACATCGATCCCCGACAGTGACGCCAAAAACTTGTTCGCACAAAAACATGCAAGCGTACGCGGTCACAAATAGTATAATATTAAGTTTAGTTCATTCCCACAGAGATTGGTTTAATTCATATTGTGCATTTATGCAACAATGTATGATTATTATTCACTGCTAAGATAAGTATCAAATTGAGTTTGATTATCTAAAAGTAATTATGCTAGAATGAATTAACTAAGATATTAAAATCAAGTTACTTATATGAAATAAAACATGTGATTCCAACTTTATTAAATAATTCATTCAGAGTTTATGTCTTTCATCATAGTATATGACAGTTATGATAATAATCAGAAAACACGAAATTAGTACACACTATCTTTCAATATACGTATACCCTACCACTCTGCATCCACAAATTAGATAGAAGCTGGCATACACCAATTATGTTTAGACCCTATATGTCTATAAGATTTGAAAATATAACGGTTTAAGAGCAAGTTATCAATTGATATCACATAGGGCAGCGTAAGATGGTTAAAATTACACTACGAATCATGCATGTTAAAACATCCATAAACCTATGCTAACATGGCAAGTTTTAAACCCGTATATCAACCTTCACATTCAATAGAGATTAACAATACAACTTAGATACTAGCTACGCATCCAAGAATATTAAGCACAACCGTACGAGGAAATTAATAATTCATCATACACTGAAAACTTTGAGGAAATCAACTACTAAACTTCATAAATAAATCCGTTAGAATCCCATGATAACAGTTAGTTCACAATCAAACAGCTCGTCATCATGGGTTCCGATGAAAATATGATAGTAAAAAGGTTTTGAATACTACAAGAGAATATTAAAGTATTAAGGTTTAGAAAATAAATCTGAAACGAGCATCCAAAGTATTGCCTAATTAGAAGAATGCAAAATAAGATCTTCAACTAGATCTTCTTCTTCTTAGCCGTCTTGTGCTCTCCACTTGTTGTTCTCCCTTTCGTTCTGTCCTTCTGATTGATATCTGATGGTATTTATACTTCCAGATTACTCTGACCGCACGGAACTTCCAATCAGAATCAAAACAGGATTTCTGTCTGTAGGACCTAGCGCGGGCGCTCCAGGATAGAGCGCGGGCGCGCTAGCCTTCCGTTTCAGCAGCGCGGGCGCGTTAAGGTAGAGGGCGGCCGCACTTGACTTCTGCCAAAAAAACTGCTTTCTTTATTTCTCGCTCTGCTCCTCTGGCAAGCTTTCGCCCTTCATTTCTTGATCTTATTCCATCATAGAAGCATAAAATAGTCCATTCATGCCTCTAGTTATAGCTCTGCAAAGACTCAATAAAAATGCATCAAAAACACTACATACTTGAGATCAAGTCATCAACTTAAGCCGATATGAAGTGTTCTAAATGGATATAAAATCCACTTTTCACACCCCCAAACTTAAATCGATGCTTGTCCCCAAGCATTAACAGACTTGACAATACATGAATGAATGCAACTAAATGAATGAATGCAACTTAATGACAATACAAATATCCCCTCGAAATAACCATAATCAAATCGATAAGCCAATATCTCTAAGAATGCAATAACTTTAAACAGAGCTCGACTAAATCCCATGTACTAACTTACAAGCACAGAAGCGTGAGTGTGTGCTTTGCTTATTAGATATACTCCCAAGACTAGATCAAAACCATATCTTATTCTTCGCCAAAACAATAACAAGCTTATAAGTAGAATGAACACTAAACACATCATGACTTCAAAACACTTCCATCATCACTGGAGTTAGACAAGGATTCATGCTACAACACTAAACACATCAACAAAAATAGTTATTTGACCGTGCAATGAATGAGGCCCGAAAGACTTATGCAATAATACCCATGTAGCGAGCGTTAGGTCAGCGAATCCCAAACTGAATAAGCCTTAGTTCACTAGGCACAAAGTCCCCTAGAACTTAATTGCTCGATTATTAAAGGGCTCACCCGTGGTCAATTTTGCATATTCAGATACTAACATAATTTTTTTTTTCTTTTTTTCTCTTTTTTTCTGGAATGAGGGTGTTTCGCTCCATTTCATCCATCCCTAGACTACTCATAAATATGAGCGGCTACTAGCCTTTTGACGCCTAACTTTTATTAACAACTAGCAATGAGATCCCTGGTTTCCCCAAATTTATATTTTAGTGCTCCTTCTTCATCAAGGGAATAGAAAACATTTTAAATGTAAACAAGTGATTAAATTTTAACAACCAAACCAGTATGGCCCTGATCTAGCCCAAAAGCAACCGATGAGACTTGTGAATAGGCTTTACTTCTAGACATGCAAGTCAAGTCATAAAAACTTAATAATCCCTCTTTTAATAATCACTACACAATAATCAACACCGACCTACCAACCAGAAATAGCTCATCCTACGGGATCATGCTATATGCTATGAAGATGCAACTAAATGGACTCACATAATATACATAAATAATTACGCAAACAAATATGGTATATATGAATAACAATACAAGATAATGAATGAACTACCCCTACCCATGCAATATGAATCCTATATGAACATGACTCTACTACTACTAATCCTTAAATTACCACCCCAAACTTAAAATATTTAATGACCACATTGAAGGCAATAATAAGGATAGCAAGAACATACCTAATTATCGGGAGGATCACCCTCTTCGGGTGGAGAATCAGGCGGTGGATACACACAACATGTGTAACATTTGATTTTATTTTTTTTCTTTTTTTTCTGAAGAGCGGGAAGGCGCGGGCGCGCTGAAAGGGAGCGCGGGCGCACTGGGCTTCTGCCAATTTTTTTATAAGCAACAATACTCCAGAAACGCATGGGTTGCCTCCTACGAAGTGCTTGTTTTCCGTCTCTAGCTTGACGTGAAACTTCTAAAATCAAGTCGTAGCAAGAACGGCGATCACCGCCTCACAATTCACCGTATGTTTCATGTCTTTGATTTCCAACTCGAATTTCTGAAGCAAGAGAATCCATTGAATCAATCATAATTTTGAATCTTTTTTTTAGGCCAGATATTTAATAGCTGCATGATTAGTGTAAACCGTCACTTTTGTCTGAAGCAAGTAAGATCTGAATTTCTCGACCCCGTAAAAAACAGCCAAAAGCTCATTTTCCGTAGTAGTGTAATTCAGCTGAGCATCATTAAGGATTTTAATAGCATAGTAAAACACATGGAAAATGTCTTTTTTCTCTGACCAAGAACAGCTCCCACTGCATAGTCTCTAGTAACACATATCATCTCCAAAGGCTCACCCCAATCAGGTGCAGTAATAACAAGTATTGTATCAACTTCTTTTTCAAAATCTCGAATGCATCTACAAATTCTTCATCAAGTTTGAAGGGAACATCCTTCTCCAATAAATTGCACAAGGGTTTAGAAATTTTGGAGAAGTCTTTAATGAATCGCCAATAAAAATCCACATGACCAAGAAAACTTCGGGATTCCTTTAACTGAGATTGGTGGAGGAAGATTTTCGATAGTCTCCACTTTTGCCTTATCCACTTCCAGCCCTTTTCTAGATATCTTCTGCCCAAGAGTGATACCTTGTTGCACCATTAAGTGACATGTTTCCCAATTAAGCACCAGATTGGTCTCAACACACCTTTTCAACACCAAATCTAGATTATGCAGGCACTCATCATACGAAGATCCAAGAACAGAAAAATCATCCATGAACACCTCCATATTTGTACCAATCATGTCAGAGAATATGGCCATCATGCATCTCTGAAAGGTAGCAGGTGTACCACAAAGCAAGAAAGAAATTCGATGAAAAGCAAAAGTGCCAAAAGGATAAGTAAAAGTGGTCTTCTCCTGATCTTCTGGGGCAATAAAAATCTGATTATAACCTGAGTACCCATCCAGAAGGAAATAATACTCATGACCAGCCAACCTATCAAGCATTTGATCGATGAATGGAAGTAGAAAATGATCTTTTCTGGTGGCTTTATTCAACTTCGATAATCCATCCATACTCTCCACCCTGTGACTGTCCGAGTAGGGATGAGCTCATTCTTCTCATTAGCTACAAATGTAATGCCTCCTTTCACACACTGCACAGGGCTCACCCATGAACTGTCTGAAATGGGATAAATGATCTCTGCATCCAGGCATTTAAGAATTTCTTTCTTTACCACCTCTTTCATGATAGGATTGAGTCTTCTGTGATGTTCAACGGTAGGTTTACTTCCTTCCTCTAGCATAATTTTATGCATACAATAAGAAGTGATGATTCCCTTGATATCTGCTATAGTTCATCCGATTGCTGATTTGAACTCTCTCAAAATTTGCAAAAGCTTGTCTTCACCACTACCTGACAGGTTAGACACAATAATAACAGGTAATGTAGATGCATCACCTAAAAATGAAAACCTCAAGTGATCTTCCAATGGCTTGAGCTCAAGTGTAGGAGCTTCTTCAATAGATGATTTAAGATGTTCCTGAGAATTTTTTAGCTCTACTATTCCAGGAGACTCGAATGGCATATCCAACTTCCTCTTCCACGTAGATGTATTCCACAACTGAAGTTGCTCTGCTCCTTCTTCGTCTTCAATCTCAGATTCCCCTATTAAAGCTCTCTCTAAGGTATCTGACCTTAGCAATTGCTCCATCTCCGAATTCACTACTGTGACGCCCTTCAAACCCGGGTCAGAAGTTTGCGGTACATACACACACCCAATAAACCTTTTTATAAAAATAATATATGAAAACACCCTACTTACCATAACCATGTATCACACCAGGTTAAAGTATGAAAATAAGCCATAATCTTACTTTCATTACATCGTCCCAAATCCTAACTAGTTCAACTTATAGCTGATAATGATATCATTCTTACAATCTTACATAACTCATCTACACTATAAAGCTTCTGCTAACTCGGTCCATCTTATTCTGGAATCCTAGCTTGCACACTGGACTGAGAATCCTCATTACCAACAATTTCCTTTTTAACTATAAAATAACATAAACAGATTTGCAAGAGTGAGCTAACTAGCTCAGCAAATCATAATAGCAATAATTGAGGTTCAACAATGATCAATTGAAATGATTCAGAAGAATCAAGTTTCTAGATAAGCAATGATTAAAATTGGATATTCACTTTTCATTTTAAAAACCAAGGCTTGGCTGCTGATCAGTCACGCACTAACCCCGAGTAAGGCTTCCAGATTTGCTTTATATACTGGATCCAAGGTACACATTGGCCTATCATGAACACGAATCTGGTCCGACCATGAATCTGGTTCGTATTTATAAAACCATCCAATTCTAAAATGATTCAATATGATAACCATTATAATTCAATAAAACAAAATCATAATTAACATTGATAAAACATTTATCTCGGAGCACAATATATTTCATAAGTATCACTAGGGTATATCAAGGTATATATATGAATAATGGCTTTAAGCTTGTTGAATAATCAGGTAACTGTTAAATAATGGTTCAATGATAAAACATGGTATATCAGTTTCTGTATGGTCAAGTAATTCTATTTCAGTATTTGGTTTATGGTGTGTATATATTTGTGGAGTAGTATTGTATTTGTATAGTTTAATATTTGGGAAATCAACCGTCGCTGGTTTACAAGAAATAAAGCTCACATCTCAAGTTCAATGATATGACCGGGGTTTAAGGTTGAATAGTTTAAAGCGCTTGCAATATAAAATAAGACTTATTTTGAATAATAGCAACATTTATGAGAAAGTTCAGAAATATTTGCAATATATCTCGAGAAAGGTTCAGAATTACTTGCCTTATCACAGATGATTTCCAACTTTACTTGTACTCATCTAACAGTTTTATTCATCATTCACTTTCCTTCTTTTTCTGTTCCTTGCTTCTATTCATCAATCACTTCCGTTCTATTTAAGAATCACTGGCTTTCTTTTTCTATGCCTCGCTTACTCTGCTAAAAATCACAAGTATCTTTCAATATTCAATCTCATATTATTCTAATCATCACGTAGACGTCATAAGCTTCTATCTACCCTTCATTTTACCCAAATCCAACGTACAGGTTGCAAGTTATGAATAAAACCATCAAACAATGCACATACAGTCATATTATACATCAATCAGATCACATATAACACGTAACACATAAGATATTCAATCAAAATAATTATTCAAAGAAGATTCAAGGTTAAAATGATTTTCCGGGTATTTAAAACGAATTTTTGAACATTTTTCAGAATTATAATGGGTCTCTGAATTATTTTATAATTAAATATAGGGTTCGAATACCCGGATCTGACATTAAAATGATTTAATAATAATTATCGAGTTTTGAAAATAATTTAAAATAATATTTTAAAACTCGAAACTATTTTTTGGAATTTTTAAATCCAAATAAATAATTAAATCTTATTAAAAAATTAATTAAAATTAAATAATAACTAATTAAATTAATTAATCAATTAATATTTAAATTAATTGACTAATTAAATAATTATTTATCAACTACAATTATTTAATTAAATAATTAATTAAGATTTATTTTTAAATTAAAAAAATAATTTTCAGAAAAGAATTAATTAATTTTGGAATTTTTAAAATAATAAAAATCAATTTCTAAAAACAATATAAAAAAATATATAATTTCTGAAAATAATAAAACATAAATTCAAATTTTAAAAATTTTGAAAACTAGAATACTAGTTCTGCAAAACAGGGAAACTTTAGGAGTCAAATTGTAATTTGTCCCTGTTGTCTTCCCCGTTCAAACTCCGGTGACCGGCCGCCATTAATGACGACCACAAAGATTTCCGGAAAGCTTAAAAGCGGTCCAAAACTCAGTCAAAAATACAGGTAATATTCTACAAGCTTGCAGGAACTCATCTGCAGCAACCAATCGTTAAATCGTTCAAACAATCGACGAATTGACTAGAAAAGTCAACGGAAAAATCTGCCGCCACGAACTCCGAATTTCCGATCAACACCTTCGAAGAATCGTTTGGTGATTTCAAATATACCATTCGAAGAACTTTTCGAGAGCTTCGATTTGATATATGGCACGCTTGATTCTGAATTCGATAACGCCTTCGTTTGTGAGTTTGATTTTCAAGAACGCGGTGATTTTATGGGGTTTTCTCTGTATTTTATCGGTTTCTACTGATTGATTATGATTATACGAGTAAAATGAAATAAGAAATAGGCTATTTATATTTATGGAATATTAATACGTGTTAGATCGAGAAATAAGTTACTTAGCCACTAAGTAACTACAAAAACGATCCGATTGGATAATGTTTTGGATAACCCTCATCCTGTTTTGGATAATTATAAAAACTTTTGGATAACTATTAAAACTTTTGGATAATTATGAAGACGTGACTTCTTATAAAACACTTTATACGAAGATAATGTTATCGAAATGATTATCGTATCGAAAATTTTGTGTCGGGCCGCGCACGGGTCAAACTGTAATCCGGATTGAAAAAGTCAAAACACGAAAAATATCCGGAATTATCAGATTAGGTTAGGAAAGAGTTTTCGGAAGAGTTTTGGGTTGTAAAAATGGTTGAAGTTGGGCGATTCCCGGCTTTATAAAATAGTTTTGTAATTATTCAAAAAATAATTAATAAATTCATAAATCAATATAAAATCATATAACAGTCCAAAAATTACTAGAAAAATATCACAATTATCTATATTTTATTCTGGACATAATAAAATTAACATACCTATACTTTACCATATATAAACATCCACATATCAACACCAATCATTAGATAATTCACCAAAATTCACATAATAATTATTTATTGATAAAAACAATTACACGCTATGTCCCAGATATTACATCCTTCCCCCTTAAAAGGATTTGGTCCTCGGAATCACACTAAGGATTAGATAATGATACATTCAACTATCTCACTGCCATTTTCTCAGGTTTATCCCTCAACCTAACAACTTTTCATAAATTTTAACTCGCAATATCAATGATTAATTAATAGCCTCTTGCTAACATCCTATTATATTATCTGCTCATATAACTCAACTCAAGTCTCCATTTTATATATATAATGGAGATAAATTACTCTTCCTGAGTATACACATATAAATACCCTATGAACCTGCTATACGTGTGGCGGTGAAGCCAACTCACTTACACTTATCCTGCATGTTTTACTGTCTCAAAAGGACCAGCATATTGCATATTAATTCTCTTTTCTTTCAAATTCTAGTAATTCGTGCTCATGAACGTTTCCAATAGTTACTGGTTGTTGAACCTCATTCCCATATGTTCCTTTGTTCAATTAACCTAATTTGTAATCGCTTCCAATCCCATTCGAGGCTCTTTAATCGTTCCCTTAATCTTCTTGTCCATCTGCGAATGATATACTAAAACCATGGCGTATTCGATTTCTAACGTTCTCAAAATTACTTTAGAATTAAGAATTAACGAGAAAATATCGGCTGGATACGATTGACGCACAAACTTATCATCATACCATAATTTCCTTGAAGCACAACCGAGTATATTTGCCGAGCAAAAAAAATCTCTCACTATTTAGAAGAAAATATACTAACTTGGAGGCATCACCAGCATATTCCAACCCATTTTATCATTTATTTTGATTCTAAGAAGTTCTCATACGAAACTGACTGCAATGTTTCTTGACATCCAATCACATATAACGTTTATTCATGTTTATTCTTTCTTCATGTCATACTATTATAAAGTCTTCTTTGACATATATGTCTTATATCATATTCTCG